>NW_016158343.1:0-70237 GCF_001687245.7 Rhagoletis zephyria | reverse complement strand
GAATTAAAATTCAGCGGCTCCGCTGGCTTGGCCATGTCGTTCGGATGGACAGAAACGCTCCTGCTCTGAAAATATTCAACGCGGGCCGCGATGCTGGTAACAGAGGAAGAGGAAGGCCTCCTCTGCGTTGGAAAGACCAGGTGGAGAAGGACTTGGCTTCACTTGGCATTTTCAATTGGCGTCAGTTAGCACAGAAGAGAAATGACTGGCGTGCTGTTTTGGACTCGGCCAAAATCGCTTAGGCGGTTACAGCGCCAATTAAGAAGAAGAAGAATTGATTTTCCATACAAAATCACTTCGTCGTCATTTTGTAAACTCGTGCATGCGTTGGAAGTGAGAGAAGGAGACAAAAAGTATTTGTGTGTAGGTATTTCAGCTTTTGAGTAACAGATGGCGCAATATTTATAACCTAATCGCAGCGTATGTATGTAAATACATACATACATACGTACATATGTGGATCTATTTTTCTTTTAGTAATGTATGTATGAACCAGGGTTGTTGCGAATATTATTCCGAAATAAAAGTCCTTTCCGGATAATAAACAAACCGCCTATCCAAATTAAACAAGTTTGGTATCATATGAAAGAGGACTGAAATAGCTTTTAAACAGAAATAACGAATGAAGGTGACCACCTCTATTTATATTTTTTTTATAATTTAATACTAAAGAAATGCATACACCTGACACACGGTTTGTTCTATGGTACTTGATTAATATTTTTTATTGAAATATTTTCAAATATGTGGCTTTCCCCGTTTAGACTTTTCAGTTATAAAGATATTAAAGTCCTCTTTAATTTGGTTTGTTTATTATCCAGAAAGGACTTTTATTTCGGAATAATATTCGCAACAACCCTGGCATGTACTAATACGCGAAAAGTTTTCTTCATATGAGATTGTACCGTTCGTTCGAGTTTACGAAATGAGGTGTCAAATTAAAGGGCTTGACCTGTGGATATGCAGTAACTTCTTACATTTTCAAAAAGAGTTGGCGCCTGATAAAGAAATTTAATTCAAATTATTTTTAAGCTAAATCAATTATAACACTATGAGTATAGACCGAAATGGTTTTGAAAAGGCTTTACTTCTTAATCATATGTAGGAGGGTTGCCACGTGTTTCAAAAAGCAACTTTGACTTAAATAAAGGCAGAAAATTGAAATGTATATCCTGATATTTATATCAATAGATATCAATATAAAAAATAGGTTAATTAAATTACTTCAATATGAATATAAATCAAAATTGCCCTCTGTAGGAGGGTTGCCACCTGATTTTATAATTAAATTCAATTTGAATTAAGAGTATTAGATAATTTGAATATGTATCACAATACAAGTGTCAGGCGAACAAGGTTTAACGAGGTTTTGGTTTAAAAATAATTTGAACAGGATTGCCATCTGTTTGAAAAGTCGAATCAATATGAAATATTGAAATACTGGCGTCAAACAAAAAAAGTTTTAAGAAATATTTAGTTTAAGAGTTTATGACATTAAATAGGGTTTCCACCTATGTAAAAAGTTAAACTCAAATTATTTAATAAGTGAAATTAATTATTAAAGTAGGTTATTAAAGGGTTGCATAGTATACATAGTAGTGTATGCATAGGAGCAATGTCACGTATTTAAAAAATCAAATTTAACTTAATTCGTCAGGCACAGGAAATATGTAGGTATCACAATATCAGACGCAAGAGATTTTATTATTTCTTAACAATATTTCGGAGGCTTGTCAGCTGTTTCAGAAGTATTAGCTAACTTATGCACAGACGAAGATAATGCGAAGACGAGCACGAACACGAAGAATAAACTAATACGGGACCTAGGCTAATATAAAAAGTAATACAAATATTTGCAGTATGAAACGAAATAAAAGTGAATCGAAGAAGTGATACACGGCATGGCATATATCTGTTTACTAGTGAACCCGCGTGGCGCCAAAACGCCAACCTTTAATTAAATTTTTTAAACAGGTGACACCCTATTCAAAAACCTCTAAAAATATTCCTAATGATTAATCTAAACCATTTCTGAGTGATGAGAGGTCTCGCATGGTGTCGGTTTCCATGGAACTTCAAAAAATAAAACCGGTGCACATCTATGTAGAATCCCAGTTCTTTAATTTGACTTCTCATTTTGGAAATTCGAAATAACGTTGCAGATGTGATGACCTTCAAAAAAAAAAAATAATAGATGGCAACTCTAATTAAAAGTATTATCAGCCCATAGTTTTCTTAAAACTTTCGTTTGACACTAATATTTCGATATTTCATATATATATCTTTCGTATAAGTAAAACAAATTCGACTTTTCAAACAGGTGGTAACCTCTTTTAAGGTATTTTCAAACTAAAATATTTCGCCTGGCATTGTTATACATATTTCAATTAACTGAAGAATTAAGTTGAATTTAGTTTTTTTAAGCATATGGCAACTCACGTAAATACAGTTTAGAAATAAACTATTTTCAAAGCCATTTCGATTGATACCCATCACTTGACAATCCATTTAACTTATTAAATAATTTGAGCTTAATTTAAAAAAAAAAAAAAACAAATGTTCAATTTAAAGATTTCTTAACACTCGTTCTTTTGATAACCATATTTAAAAATTTCATGTAAGTTATTTATAATTAAACGAAATACCACTTTCAAAACAGGCGGCAACCCTCTTAAAAATTATTTTCGAACTAAAATTTCCTTAAGTATTTTTCGCCTGACATTGTTATAAATATTTCAAGTAACTGACGAATTAAGTGGAAATTCATTTTTTAAACACGTGGCAACCCCTCTAAATATAGTTCTTAAATAAAGGATTTTAAACCCATTTCCATTGATTACCATCGGTTAGTAATTCAGTTATCTTATTAACTAATTTTAGTTTAGCCCTTTAAGCTGGGCAACCCAAGCAGATCAAAAATGTTCTAAATTGTCAAACTAAGTATTTCTTGAAGCTCTTTCATTTGACATCCATAGTTAATATTTCATATAACTTGGGTATAAAATAGTTCAATTAGACTTCTCAATTAGGTGGCAACCCTATTCAAAATATTTCCAAACTATACCTTCTTAAACGTCTTTTGTATGACACCCATATAGCGATACCTTATTCACTTACCAAATTCTTTTAATTAAAATTTAATTACATTTTTTTAAACATGTGGCAAGCCTCTTATACGTAGTTAAGTTACAAAGCCTTTTCAAAACCATTTCGATTGATACCCATATTTAATAATTGATTTAACTTTTTAATTAATTTAAGCTTAATTTCTTAATAAATGGCAACTTTTTTCGAAAAAGTAAAACCTTCTTGAACATCCACACCCTGATCTGATGGCATTGATTATTAAATTATTTGAATGCAATTTTTTATCAGGTGGCTACTCTTTTCGAAAAAGTAAAACCTTCTTGAACATCCACACCCTGATCTGATGGCATTGATTATTAAATTATTTGAATGCAATTTTTTATCAGGTGGCTACTCTTTTCGAAAAAGTAAAACCTTCTTGAACATCCACACCCTGATCTGATGGCATTGATTATTAAATTATTTGAATGCAATTTTTTATCAGGTGGCTACTCTTTTCGAAAAAGTAAAACCTTCTTGAACATCCACACCCTGATCTGATGGCATTGATTATTAAATTATTTGAATGCAATTTTTTATCAGGTGGCTACTCTTTTCGAAAAAGTAAAACCTTACTGCACATCTACAGATCTTTTATGCTGCACAAAAAATCCCTTCGCGTATTATATATATAGATAAGCTCATAGTACATAATGTGGATCTGCTTCTCTATTGTTTATTATTAATATTTTGCAATTCAAATTGATTTATTAAATTCAATTCAATACAATCAAAACGAATATTTCATGTACCGTTTTTAACTTGTATGTGATCTTAATAATATCACGTACTCTACGTTTAAGTTTAGCGGCTGTGACTCCGAAACAGCCTGCTGGTGAAGACGAAGGCGCTGGACTGATCCTTTTTTGTTTACTTTTGTATCACTGTGTTATCTTCAAATATTACATTGAACCAAGCATTGTTTCTTTTTTCAAAGCGATCTTTTATTCTTCTCGGCTTTTCCCATCGATCGTTAAACTTAAATAGGGAATTGTTCTGAACACTTGCTCCAACTGTGTCAGCTCTCTCTGATTACAATTTAAAAGCGTTTAACTCTGCACGATTTGCGCCTGACTTTTTGAAAGTCACACAAAACTCTGCGAGCACAAACAAAGTCACTCATTGTGATAACTAAATAGTTAGAAATTTTCCAACTCAACTAAATATTGGAAAGTCACTTTAGATATGCTGGGCTATCGATTTCAACTTCAATTTATATCATTCGAATCGAAGTGCAGAGTACACGGTTTTTAGAAGTTTTGCGGTTATTGAAGAAAATACTTTTATTAAGTTCTGCGCCGCTAAGAAACTACACAATTAATTATTTATTTCTCGCAGCATACATGTCTGATCACGGTGTGGTTAGTACCGTTAGTAAGTGTGATCTATTCTGTGTTTTTTTGCTTGTTCTTCCGTTAATTTTTCGTAGTCTTTGCAATTACGCGTATCAAAGAGACATATTTTTGCGCCTGACAAGAAAATGCATAAAAGAAACAAATTAATTTTGTTTGCTTGTAATTTAGAGTAATCAAACATTTTAATAAGATAAGTAACAAGCCAGGGGCAGACAGCGCTAATCTTCGAAGGTCTAATTGAATACAAAGAACACCACTCAAAAAAGAGGCACTTGGAAACGAGAATATCTTCCTGCTTAAAATACATGCCAATAAACATTGTGGCGAACGTTCGAAAATGACCTTCGATATCCAATATGTATATCGAACTGAGAATGAACTCATAACGTTCATAGTATATCGGAAATACACTCGAGATGGGTTCGAAAAAAATGGAAACCATGGTAACAGGAGAGAAAGTGAAATCCAGCTCTTTCTCGAAGGAAAATATAAGACAATCACTCTCTCTCATTAAAATTTCAATTCGATAATGGGTTGGATTCATATATGTAATACTTCTATATTGGCAGTAAGCTAACTTCTCAATGTGTAAGCGAGACAGTCTGGTACCGTTTTTGTGAATGTATTGTGTACGTGAGTGCTGTTTTTGTGTATGTGTTGTGTACATGTTTATTTATAAACGTGTTCCTTTTCTTTCGTACGTGTTTATTGATATATCTGTACTGTAATGCTTTTGGACGGTACTAGCTCTTACTGCCAATATAGGAGTATTACATATGAATATGGTTGGATTTCGGATTCATAACAAAGGAAAAATACATTAGATAACGAAAGTTTCTCGAAAAAAATATTCCAATCATTTTCGAATTGTTAACCAAGCCCAATTTTTATTGGGATATTATAATGATTTTACTTTTTATCACTACTTCAAGGCTTGTGCTTTCTAAAAACATATAGCAAACCAGACCTGTTAAATAATGATTGATAATCATAATGATTATTAATTAAAGTATGTTTTTTTGGGTAACCGTTTAATGGCTAAGTACCATTATTTGCACCTTCTTAATAACACTGTGAGACAAATGGTAGGGGTCAGTGATCGGGAAGGGTTCAAACTACCGGGGAAAGTTATATCGGTAAAAAAGAAGTTATACGTGTCCCGGCGTTTCGCTGGGTCACGTCTAGGAATCGAGATATATCGATTTGAAGTTAGTAACTATCATATAGGGGAAATTGTCACCTTTGGTGGTCTTTTTTTTGATATAACTCGAGAACCACTAGTCCGATTTTGCTCAAACAAAAATAATTTTTTTTTCTACATAAATTTATTTTTACCGGCAAAACTGTTGAGTATATAGAAAAACGTTATATTAACAGATTAAGTGAATTGTAATTTTTAATTTTTTTAAATTTGTTTGAACAAAATCGGACTAGTGGTTCTCGAGTTATATCAAAAAAAAGACCACCAAAGGTGACAATTTCCCCTATATGATAGTTACTAACTTCAAATCGATATATCTCGATTCCTAGACGTGACCCAGCGAAACGCCGGGACACGTATAACTTCTTTTTTACCGATATAACATTTCCCGTTGGTTTCATCCCATCCCGATTTTGACTGTCGCATAGTGTAATTAATAGTTTATTACTTAAAAAAAATAAAAAATAAAAATTAAATAATTAAAAATTAATTAATGACTGATTATTTTGTTATTTTTAATTATTTAAAATTACTTTTGAATTTCATATACCCGAGCGCACTTGTGCACAAGGGTATTATAACTTTGTTCACATAACGGTTGCTTGTAACAGCCAAAACGAATCGAGATAGATATAGAGAAACGTATACATAAATGATGAGAATGAAAAAATAACTCGATTAAGCGGTGACTGTCTATCCGTCCGTCCGTCTGTGCACACGATAACTCGAGCAAATATTGAGATGTCTTAACGAAACTTGGTACGTGAACTTATTTTAAGCGTAGGACGGACGGTATTGAAAATGGACATAATTGGACAATAACCACGCAATAACCTCCCATATAACGGTAGCTTTCAAAAATAAAAAAAACTGCGATATTTTAGTAACTACTAAAGCTTATTCACTCAAAATTGATATTTAAAATGATTTTTAGGCGAAAAATAAGACTTATAAACTTTTGAAAATGGGCGTAGCTACGTCCGCTCACCAATTTCTGCCAAACTGGGCACAGTTGTTGGTCTTGGCAAAGCATACCAGACGGCTGAAAATGTTTAAAATCGGACAATAACCACGCCCACATCCATAACGGTAATTTAGAGAAATGCGAAATCTTCAATAAATCAGTAACTACTGAAGCTAATTTATTCAAAATTGATGGTTGTAATAATTCTTTAGCCAAAGTACGTTTATAAAAAAATTTTGGAAAATGGGCGTGGCACCGCCCACTTTTGACCACATATGTGTATTTCGGTAACTGTCCGATCAATTTGTACCAAACTCGGTACAGTTCTTGAACTTGGCACATAAAAGCAAGAAGTTGAAAATTATTGAAATCGTACTAAAATTACGCCCACTTTTCATATAACGGTAAATTTAAGAAAGGCTGAAACTTCGAAATCTAGAAATTTAAGACCGCTAATTTACTCAAAATTTATACTCACAACAATCCCTTGAAAAGAAGTAACATCATTGTGTAATTTTGGAAAATTGGCGTGATACCGCCCACTTATAACTTTATATGTAAGTATATGAATGTCTAACGTTCTATCGAAGATGTTTGAAATAGGAGTAAAACCACCCCTGCTTACCATATAGCGGTAGTTTTCGGAAAGGTGAAAAAACTTGCGCCGGGTATTTAATGTTCTGCTCGGCCCGAACTTAGGCTTTTTTACTTGTTTAATTAATAATAATAATAATAGATTGACGATAACACATACATATGTTAGTGTTTGGCCGAGCTTCTCCTCCGGTTTCTGGCGTGCGCGTTGATGTTGTCACACAAAGTGGACTCCGAACGGCGATTGTATTTTTATGAGAAGCTGTTTTCCATTGCAGAAATACACTCGGAGGTTTGCCATTGCCTGCCGAGGGGCGACCGCTGTTAAGGAAAAACCTTTTTCTAAATTTTTTTGCGATGTTGCTTTGACCAAGGCTTGAACCCAGGCGCTGCGGAGTGGAAGCGCGCACTGCTTACCACTACACCACAGCGGCTACACTATTAATGTAATTATTTGATTATCTTCAATTAATTTTGTTTTTTTGTAATGGCATGAATAATATAATTGTTTGATTATTTTCAATTATTTTTGTTAATTTAATTACAAGTTTCATAAACGATTATCCGAATTCTTAAAAATTATTAACGTTGCAAGGTTCTGTCTACTCTTAGGGTCAAAACATAGTGGAGCGGCGAGCAAAGCGAAGAGCTAGCATCGAGCAAAGCTTCAATTACAAATGTGTATGTAAGCTTTGCTCTTCACTATGCGCTTTCCCATTGAAACATATGCGTTTGAAATCGACGCTTTGTTCGATGCTCTTTGCTCGCCGCTCCACTATGTTCTTACCCTTAGGAACACAAAATAAAAAAATCAGAACTTTAGCAACGATTCGTATGAATAAAAATATTTTCGGTCAGTATCCAGGGCAGTTAAAAAATGCGTATAACCACGGGGAATTGATATAAGGAGGTGTTATCAGATCAGCTGATTTTGTGTATGTGTTTCGGCTCACGGCTTCGAATGTCACTGAAAAATTTTCTTTTCATTTCCACACACACTCTTACAGATTTTGACGGTCTACGCCGCCAAAGCAAAAACAAAATACATGTAATTTTTTTTATACTCCTGCTATAATTTTCGACACGAAATTGATATCTAAAATTTTGTGTTTCTAATTCAGTTTCGGCACTCAAAAATTTTACCTCAAAGAGGTGTGTTTTTGATTGAATATACAGGGTGTAAAAGTATAACTGTCGCACAGGTTTTTTTGGAAAATAAAAGGTTCCTTTATAGATTTTACGACAAAAGTATTTTATTGTTAATTTTCCTTAGATTTTACTTTAATTTTATTAATTAGTTTTTAAATTTTAACCTTTATTTGGGTTTACCAGCAGTAAACACTTTGAGAGAAAAGCGCAAGCGGAACGCAAGTCTTCGGCGGTTAATTTATTCCATATCTTCTATAACCAGAGGCTAATTTCTTCTATTTTAACGTATGGTGAATGAAATCCGAACAAACGTATGATAGTGAAAATAGAATATGAAATGAAATTTGTTTTATTTAAAGTCAATTTATTTTTGTATTTAGATATAAAAGTTTATTTTATAAAAAAGTATTTGCTCCATTACAGTTTGCTTTTCTTATTTTTTTGGGCAATTTCCTCATTGACTCTTGAATTCCTTTTGTATCGATATCCTTAAGCTCCTTTTTGATTTTATTAACTAAACAAGTGGTATTTTTTGCAGTGTATCCTTTGCCGTAAACACGCCTTTTCAAATTTGCCCAAAAAGTTTCAATTGGCCTCAGTTGTGGCACGTTTGGAGGGTTATACTCTTTAGGTACAAATTCAATTTCACGGTTATCTAAGTCCTTTAGGGTGCTTTTGGCATAATGCGAAGATGCCAAATCTGGCCAGAAGACTATTTTGTCCCTTCTATGGTATTTCACGGTGTCCTTGAACCAGATCCAACTGAATCGGTCTGGAACGATGGAATTTCCGATTAGACTAGTTTGGGGGAGTGTTCCCGAGTTAGAATACGTGAAGTTCAAAATCGTGGCAAGTGCCGATTTCAAAAACGGTAACTTTTTCGATTTTCAAATAGGTTTTCGATAAGGTTCTAAATGAATGATTATATATATTTACATGTATACAAGTCGATTGTATACATATTTATACATATATGTGCAGGCCCGACTATAGGATGGGGGTTTTTCCACCCGGTCCCGGATTTTTCCTTAAATTTAGTTGGAAGATAAAAATTATAAAATTTTGTTAAATTTAATTATTTAGTATTCACGTAGCTTTTATAATATCCATTAAATGCGAAAGCGCATGTCCAGATGCACATGGTGTGATAAGGTCACTTCCGTGCTAGTCAAAACGGCCGCCAATCTGTCCTAATGTGAAACATAGAAAGGTTCCGAAGTTAACACGTGTTGTCTAAATGTTGTCATCTTAATGATTTGCCCATGGTTAATCAAACATTTTGAGCTCGAAATTGTAGAGCGACCTTCAAAGAGATTCGAGGGGAAAATCAGAAATCAACAGAAGACGATTTTCTTGCATACAGCCAATCTGAGCTTAAAGGAAGGCATTTGACTAAAACAATAAAATCTATTTTACGCATCCACTTGATCCGTATAACAGTACAGCAAAACAAATTCTGCCTTTAGACGAAAAAAGGACATTATCCACATATTACGAAAATACTTGGTATTTTTCAAAAGCCCTGAATATGGATGATAACGTTGGAAGTTCGTTTAAATTAAAAAAAAATTTCTAGGGTTAGAGGGGGCCCGTCTCATATTTAGTACCGGCCCCGGACGATAATACAAGTTTCTATTATTAAATGAAAGAAAACTAACTAATAAAAGAACACCTGTAAAGTAATAAGTGTTTATGTTATTTTCTTTTGAAACCAGATAAAAGTTGGCCGTTATAAGTGGACCAACAGTTGGCGGCTATTGTAGTAGACGACTACGAAATTCCCACAGGCTATACATGTATATACATTAGACTGCATCACTCCCCATACAAAAAAACATCGGTACTATTTCCCCAGTGGAATTATAAAATATATTATATTTTAAGACGTCCACCAAAATATTTTGGAAAAATATTAAGATTTAAGTGAGCTGGACCGATTTGAAAATACTTCCAAAAATGGAGTTTTTTATGAACAAAATAGTTTCGTAAAGTTTTTTTTTGAAAAAATCCTCTCAAATGACAGAACGGTTTAAGCTTAAAATATTTGCATAAAAACATTAAAAAAATTTTTTTTTTTAAATTTTGAACGGAATCGTAATGAGATCTTTGATGCTGTTTTTTAACTTTTTTCAAAGATTATATATAGGAAAAACTTGAATAACTGAACCTAAAATCTTTCGATTTAGACTTTTTATTTCTTTGCTAATAAGATCATTCAAAGGATGGAAGAGAAAGGTAGGATGAACGAACGTCATTCAAACAAAGTTGAATTAAGATGTGTTGGTATTCGAAAAAACAAGATGGGACACGAATGACGTTTTTTGACCAGAAATAAAAACAGTGTGAAAATACCTTTCTGCTGAGATCCCCAAAAAGTCGAAATCAGAACATTTTTGGCCCAGTTATTCAAGTTTTTCGTAAACCATTCTTTGAAAAAAGTAAAAAAAACAGCATCAAAAATCTCATTACGATTCCGTTCAAAATTTAAAAAAAAAATTTTTTTAATGTTTTTATGCAAATATTTTAAGCTTAAACCGTCATTTGAGAGGATTTTTTCAAATCGGTCCAGCTCGCTTAAATCGTAATATTTTTCCGAAATATTTTGGTGGACGTCTTAAAATATAATACATTTTGTAATCCCGGCGGAAAACCTGCAACTTTTTTGGTGATGCAGTCTACTATACATACATATCGAGCCCTAACTGCCGAAAACGTGAGCGACATTTTTTTTTTTCAAAATTTTCTTTTTGTTGCAGAAATGCATCTGGATGCTCTAGGAATATTTCTGCCTCAAAAAGAAAATTTTGAAAAAAATGTCACTTACGTTATTTTGGTGGTTAGGGTTCGATATTTAAAAAATTATTCATTTACAGTCTTAGTTATACTATACTTAAATGCGAAAATGTCGGCAGAAAATCGAAACAGTTACCGTTTTTGAAATCGGCACTTGCCGCGATTTTGAAATTCACGTATTATAACTCGGGAACACTCCCCCAAAATAGTCTAATCGGAAATTCCATCGTTCCAGACCGATTCAGTTGAATCTGGTTCAAGGACACCGTGATTTGTTAATAAATTTCTGAAGTTCAGGAATGCATTTCTCTGCATAAGTCTGAGCAGAAACTGCTAAACCGCCTTTAAAAAATACCGGTTCACTTATCCCACGCTCACTGATTGTTAGCCACAACAAAACTTTTCCGGGGAACTTAGTTTTTTTGAATATATTTCACTTCGTCGGATGCTTTGCGTTTTTCAGACTCGAAGTAATGCCTGGGCTGCCATTCGTTGCCTTCTACTGTGAAGTAGCTCTCATCATCTATAACACATTTATAAGTCGAAGATGTGGCAAAGTATTTTTGGGAAAGTAACCGCAACCTAGATTTAATTACTTTTTCCTGCTTTTCTGTAGTGGCTGGTTTCGATTTTCTTTTTTTAATTTGAACGTTCATAGATTCCAAATATTTTTTATAGTATTTTTATCAACTTTGTGTTTTCGACCCAACTGTCGGTACGATTTTGCTTTTGCATGTTTTTAAAATTATGAAAAATTGCACTTTTGCTTTCATCGGGATTATTTTCACAAAATTTCCAAATTAATTCGCGGCGCTGCAACTCGTTCAAAGACATTTTTACGACTAAATGTATGCACATCGAAATGATTTGTATGCGACAACATCAAGAAGATATCCCGTTATATTTTTACATTGGAAGTTGTTTTTTGCAAATTTAGCGCTATTTTGTGTTTGTTTTCACAAGATGTGTTCGGATTTCATTCACCATACGTTAAGTTCTTTATATCCCCCTTTTGTCCAACATAAGGCCTCATACTCAGCAATCAAATATACTCGGAACTGGTGACCGGGACGACCATTCATTCGACCAACCCTATACAGTTTTTTTTTTTTTTGTTTTTTTTTTATACAAAGTCTAAGAAAAAATACACCTTAGCTCCCAAAGTTTACACTGCCGGCAAATGCAAATAAGGATACAAAATTTAGAACTAATTATTAAAATTAAAGTACAATATATACAAAATTAACAATAAAATACTTTTTTCGCAAAACCTATAAAGCACCCTTTTATTAAAAAAAACCTGTGCGACAGTTATTATTTTATACCCTGTAAATTCAATGAAAGGAAAATTCGCACTGAAAATCCGATAAGGCTAAGATAGTTCGAAATCTTTTAATAAAAAGCGAATTCCTCTGATTTATATAGAGTTTTGCTTTGCTTTAAAGAGCCAAAATGTTGTATTCAAAGTTTTGCGAAATACTTTAAGAAAATGGCTATAAGCAGTTTTTTTCCTCCTGTAAAATTTTTCAAATGGGATTTAGCAACTCCAACCTAGCGATATGCGGCTTGCATTCAACAAATACAAATAATTTTCAATAAATAAAACAAGTACCTTTATCCTTTTCGAAAAAGTGCATTTTAAATTTCTCTTGCCTCCTGTATCTAAATATGAGTTTTCATAAAAAGTGAAATTAGAAACTTTTCATTCTAATCTAGCGATATGTTTATTAAGTAGCTCGATAATTGAACTTTAAGGTTGACTTACCCATGGAATATCCCATACGTTATATCCAATAATTGCACAAATTTGCACTAGTCTTTTATAAATTAGTCTGTTCGCTAATAAGTTCTTGTAAATGCCAAATTGTTTTTTCGAAGATCAAAAAGGACTCGCAAAAATTGGTTCAGGAATTAATCGAAGTACTAATTTATTATTTCTTCGTTAAAAGAAGCTTTTCTTAAGTTAATATTTTGTATATGGCACAAATCGCCGAAAACGAAACCAAGGGGAAAATTTTTTTTCTCAGGTTTCGCAGATTTTGGATTATATCTGGGTGATACATATTCTAAGGTATCGAACAACATCAATATTAACGCGAATCTCCTTCTCTAAAACATGAAAATTCACTTATTCTTGAGACACCTTTAAATAAACGAAAATTAAAAAAGCAAAACATGAAACTAAAGGGTAGTTTATATTTAAGGTCCACCACTTTTTTGCATTATGCTTGCCTCTCTTCGCTTGCCTTGTATTATTTTGAATTAAATAAAAAAAAGTATTCGACAAACAAATCAGCGATTAGTTTTCTATATTAAAATCAAGTGGGCAGTATTTTTTAATGTAATGTAACAGTCTAAAATATTAAAAAGTTTTTTGGCGCGGAATCCACCAAACTAGAAAAAGGAAAAATATAGTTTTCTTCGAGCATTTTCGACCTTATTTCACAGTAAAATAAAATAGTTCCACATACTCTTCAGTACCAATATGTTTTCGGTGGAAAGCTATTTGTAACGTAACAGTCTTTTGAACTAATTTAATTTTTAGGTAACCTTTTTTCCTATTTAGTTAAAGATAGGGCTCATTTTACAAGCAACATTGGAAGCTATTCAACGTGTTATTCTCCCATAGTTAAAACTGTTATTTTTTCTAACTTATATAAACTAAGAAGATAAGAATTACGTAGAAAAATAAAAAAACGCGAGAATTATATTATTTCAAAAAGGAACGAAGTCAAGAGAAGCGAAATAAGAAGCGGAAAGAAGATTTATTCTACAAAATGCCGAGTGCTCGAATCTAACATTTGAAGGGTAAGAATATTACTGAATACCATAGAGCAAACAAAATAAGCCATTAAAGCCGTTTTTCGTGAAATTAAACGCGAAAAACTCAACAACTTGGCGCAATTCTAAGATCGAGTTCGAGTTCTACGCAGAAAATGACTTCGGAAACAACATACGGCTGCATAGCATCAGAAACTTTGCAATCTGTATTCATAATTATCATGTTCTTAATTTCTTTGAATTACTTGTCACATCGCAAGACTCCTGAATTTATGCTACTTATTGCATAAAACACACTAAAAGCGATTTAAATACCTAATTACAATCCTATCGCTACACGTATATCGCACAGGTAACGTAACAGTATTTTTCCGTAACGTACCAGTCCGACTATTTTTTACAAATATTGACCTCAAAATTAATTTTATCAGTTCAATTAATACGTAGTTCTTGAATTCCATCCTGAAGCTAGGAAACTGTGTACCAACTTTTGAAAACATTATATTAGGAGAGCAGACTTTTCCAATAATATAAAGCAACTTTAAAAAGTACTTTCAAAAATTGTAATGCAACAGTCCACTGTTGAAACATTCATAACTCCTAAACCACAGGAGTTACAATATATGTTTGTATGTATTAAATAATGCCACATACTTATGCTTTCAGATGCAAAAAGAAAAATTATCCGAAAATTGTATTCTCGCGAGTTTCAGCGGTATTTAAAAATCAGTTTGAGCCAAAATGTAATGTAACAGTCCGCGTTTTGGGCCATATGCATATTTAACTCTATTTGCTTTTAGTGCCTTCTTACGATTTTTTATTGCCTCATAAAGTCTTTCCTTTTCGTGATTTTTTATTTATTTTAAGTCCTAAAAATCTTTAGAGGAGCATCATCCGTCGTTTTACATATACGAAAATGATTGATATTATCGAAAATATTATTTTTTTTTATTTCAGGGTTAAAATTCAAACGGTGGCCGCTAAGGGGGAAACTGAACCGGAGCGCAAAGAAACGCGTGGCAAAGTAGACGAAGATCGCAAACATGAAATTGAAGCAGCTATTGTTCGTATAATGAAAGCCAGAAAACGATTGCCGGTATATAATGTTTTTTTTTACTTAATTGAATGAATATGGCTTCAAAAATTATTTTTATTTTTATATAGCACAACTTGCTTGTTTCTGATGTTACATCACAACTGAAGTCTCGATTCCTACCGTCTCCTGTTTTCATCAAAAAGCGAATAGAAGGCCTTATAGAAAGAGAATATTTAGCAAGGACGCCGGAGGATCGAAAAGTTTATATATATCTGGCATAAACTCGCATAAGACCTACTCTGAAAAGAATAGCAGATAAGATTAGCGAAAAAGAGTCTTAAGCAAAGGCAATAGCAATTCATTAAGACTATTAATCGTATACTGCATGATCCCCACTTAACAAGCTAACGTACCCGCTATATCTAACTTTCATCAAGGTTTCGTATTTTTTTTTCTTTTTTGTTATCTATACTTTACCTTTGTCACGCCAAAATTTGGTCTACAATAAACGATTTCGGTCCTCCTTTCAAATTTTGACTTTTGCTTATGCCTACTACTACAAACCTTTCTCGAGAATTTGGGAATTTCAAAAAAAAATAACTTCAGATGAATACAGAGAATTTTTAAATACCTCCGCTTGTTTGTTTTTTTATGCGAAAATTTCTCGCATCCAATATTCACGTCGAATCTGTGCAAGTTCGCGTTTAGGTGAAACTTAAGGACCGTTCGGTTGGTTTAAGATAAATTATAGATAAGCGTCACGCGGAAACAGAAATATTTGGAAATCAGCCAAGCGATAATAACTATATCGATCTGAACAAAGGAACAGCATATTAGATAAAACCTAAAAGTCGAACAATTCAAAATTTTTTAGCCTAACCTAATATAAACGTAGGCCGTCTAATGCCTGCGACACACATGTAGTATAGTAATTACCATGTATGTAATACATCTATATAGGAAGTACGTTGAAAGTAAATCCGCCAACATTAGAGTGCAGATATATAACACTGTACGAAAAAATCAACTTTTTTCTGGGTATTGGACCAAACGAATTTTTTTTAAGAGCTTGAGTCATAGGTAAAACAGTAATTTCTCCGTTTTTCGAAGTTGGCCTCCGAAATCGAGATATGGGCCTTCGAAGTTCGAAATAGGACCTTAGGTAAAAAATTATATTTAATTATTGCATGTAATTAACTAACAACCTAAAAATATAGACGTAGTCCTCCTTTTGCTGTTATTTAAATGGTAAATAAAACCTTTTTGTGCAAACTTATATTACAGGTGCTATAAGGGGTCAAAGTTCAGGTCTTCGAAAAATTAAATTCCTTATATTGCAAACAATTTTGAACTGATTTTTAAAAAATGTATATCGTTGTAAAGGAGATTAAACCCCCTTTCTTCCGATATCCATATTTGTACACTTGGTATATAAAAATTTTTAGAAAAAACATTTAAATGAAAAAATACCTTTTTTTTATAAAAAAAATATTTTAAACAAAAAAAAACTAACCGATTTTTAAGAAATTGGTGGCGTTGTAAAGGCGATTAAATACCTTTCTTCTGAAATGCATATTTGCATACTTCGTATATAACAATTTGAGAAAAAACGCCTAAAAGGAAAAAATAACTTTTTGTATCAAAAAATATTTTAAACTGATGTAATTTTTATTACAAGCTTTTATTTAACTTCACTTGTATGTATGTATGTATGTATGTATGTATCTATGTATGTACATATGTATGTATGTATCTTTGTATGTCCTGGAACTTTGCAGTCAATATTTAACAAACTTCCCAATGAGCTACAGATTTGAAACTTCAAACTTAGTTCAGAACTCGAGGACAATGCAATATATAACATGACTTAATCCGCTAGGTGGCGCAGGAGTCGAGATATTTGTAAAACCCGCATTTATAGTCTGATTTGGTTCATATTTATAACATATATTACTTATATGAAAATAAATAAATCCACAAAAAAGTTGGCCGATAGGTGGCGCAGGAGTCGAGATATTTGGAAAACCCGTGTTTATGATCCGATTAAGTTCGAGATATTTGTAAAATCGTGTTTATAGTCTGATGTGGTTCATATTTAGAACATATATTACTTGTATGAAAAGAAATAAATCCACAAAAAAGTTTGCCGAGAGGATTTGGAAAACCCGTGTTTATGATCCGATTAAGTTCGAGATATTTGTAAAATCGTGTTTATAGTCTGATGTGGTTCATATTTAGAACATATATTACTTGTATGAAAAGAAATAAATCCACAAAAAAATTTGATGATAGGTGGCGCAGGAGTCGATATATTTGTAATAACATTTAGAATGCATATTGCTTACATGAAAAGAAATAACTACACAAAAAATGTTGGCAGTTATATGGCGCGTGAGTATATATAATTAAAAAAAAATCAGCATCTGTGCTCCGATTTGGTTTATATTCAGAATATGTGTATTACCTATTTAAATTGAAATATATTGAAAATTTTGTTTGTTAAGGTCAAATCTAGCACGTTAGGTAAAAAATGTAGCTAAAAAGCAGGTCGCGGAAAATTTTGGTCGCGAAAGATTAATAGTACGACCTTCTCATATTAGCTCGTTTTGCGATTGTATTTTACCGCTGTAAATACTTAAGAAAACGGTCGTGAGCGAAAACATTTTCGCCTGCTTCGCATGCACGCGCAAATACAGATTCAGGTAGTGACTTACTAAGCCTTTTTCACGAAAAGTAGTTTGTATTCTATTGTTTTATGAATATGCGTATGTAGATGTCGTTTCTGATCTTAACGATCATTAGTATGCTCGTAAGAGATCGTAAACGCTTTTATGCGCCGTGGAACTTTATAAATCACTATAAATTGAAAGTTATGAGGTTTTAACCGCGATTAGTTACAGAAAGATCGTACTTTGATCATTCTCCGCACCCTACTAAAAATTTCAAAAAAATAGTATACAAAAAAATTTAAAATGAAATTATAGTTAAAAAACTAAAAACACGCTTTTATTACAACAAGAACTAAAAAGTATAATATAATTGATATATATAGCGATTCGGTTTAAGAAGAATAGGAAGTTCCCTAACTTGATTTAATTTAACTTTTTTAAATCAGCTAAAAATATGATTAAAGTGATTGGCCCGTAGTCATAGACAAAATAAACTCCACTGTAAAGTTTGTTGCAGTTTTTTTTTACAGATATCCCATTGAAAATTGTGTCAAAAAGCTGCAATTATTGAATTGATTGAATCCCCTTTCTTCTGATATGCATATTTGTACATTTCGTATATAAAAATTTGAGAAAAAACACACTTAACCTTAGGATTACCAAAGATTATTTGTACGAAGTTTACCAATACCCACCCGGGTGACCCATACACTTTTGCTCGTGTTCCGGACTATACTTATGTGCTATAGCTTATTATTGCGGAAATTTTTTTATTATTATGACTATTTATTTGATTTGAAATCGCTGAAATATATAATTTCATTATATACTGAAAGCTTCGATTAGTAATGAAGTGGATTTTATATTATTTTCCTGTAAGTCGAANCAAATGAAGTCCAGAAAAGAGATGCAACTGGCCGAATAAAGGTCAAAGGTAAATGCTACAAATGTCGTACCATGAAACAAAGCAGGAACACGCGCCAAATCTGCATAAAATGCAAAAAGCCTATTTGCGCAGAGCATAGTGTAAGCCAAACGAAATGCGAAAACTGCCATGCGGGCCCTTTAACATTTCGCAGCATAAGGAACTGATTTTTTCTTTTCAATGTTCTTTGAATGCAGCAAAGAAAAATATGTTTGTACAAGTTTTATATCTATGTACATTCATAAATAAAGGTACATAAGTAAACAATAAAAGTATGTACATATGTATGTATGCATATGGAGAAATATACGGTGGTAACCCGGGTGGGTATCGGTAAACGGCGTTCATAAAATGAAAAAGTCAATAAAAATACACATTTCGAGTTTTAAAAAAAATTAAATTTTTAATTTTCTGAAAGAATTCGTAATTTTGATCAGTGAGCAGAAAGCATTTTTAGATTGGAGCAAAATTTGCTGGATAATCAAGAAATTAAATTCTGAAAGGTCACCCGGGTGGGTATTGGTAATCCTAAGGTTAAAGGAAAAAGTACCTTTTTTTATAAAAAAAAATTTTAACAAAAAAATTACCAACCGATTTTTACAAAATTGCTATCGCTCTAAAGGTGATTAAACCCCTTTCCTCTGAAACACATATTTGTATACTTCGTATATAAAAATTTGAGAAAAATCACATTTAAAGGGAAAAATAACTTTTTTTTAAATATTTTAAACAAGAAAATTACCAACCGATTTGTAAGATTGATAACGTTGTAAAGGTGATTAAACCCCCTTTCTTCCGATATCCATATTTTTACACTTCGTGTATAACAATTTGAGAAAAACACTTAAAAGGAAAAAATACCACTTCTCATAAAAAATATTTTAAACAAAAAAATTACTAATTAGTAATACAATTGAATACTTTATTTAAATAAAACAGAAAATTACCTTTAATTCTCATATATAACCTGTTATGTAAAAAATCAAAACCCATGGTGTCTTTATATTTTTAAATGCCTTAGACTTCTGTTACATATACT
The DNA here is from genome assembly GCF_001687245.7 of Rhagoletis zephyria. Classification (NCBI taxonomy): domain Eukaryota; kingdom Metazoa; phylum Arthropoda; class Insecta; order Diptera; family Tephritidae; genus Rhagoletis; species Rhagoletis zephyria. The sequence continues at coordinate 50,605 of NW_016158343.1, read as the reverse complement.
TTTGCTTTATTTTTAACAGGGCTGTGTGTGAACAAGAACGAATTTAAGCTTGAAACACTAATAATTATTTGTTTCATTTAAATACGGTATTCAATTGTATTACTAATTAGTAATTTTTCTGTAAATTTTTTTTTTATAACAAATTGGTATTTTTTCCTTTTAAGTGTTTTTTCTCAAATTTTTATATGCAAAGTATAAATATGCATATCACTAGAAAGGCGGTTAAATCACCTTCACAACGATACGAACTTTTTGAAAATCAGTTCAAAATTTTCTGAAATAATTATGGCCTTATTCATAAAAAATAAAGTAGGTTTAAAGAGCTTTATAAAATTACGTTTTCATACATTTTTCAGTTTATAAACCTTTTTGAAAGCTACTTTATTTTTTATGAATAAGGCCATTAGTTTTTAATTTTTCGAAGATCTCACCTTTGACCCTTTATAGCACCTGTAATATAAGTTTTCACATTTAAAAAAATTATATACCATATAAATAAAAGCAAAAGGCGGACCACGTCTGTATTTTTTTCTTTTTTTGCTTTTTACATGCAATAATTAAAAATAATTTTTTACCAAAGGTCCAATTAAATTAAATTTTAATTTTAAAAGCAAAAAAATTAAATAATTTTGCGGAAATGTGCTGTTTGTAGAAGCAAAAAAGTAAAGAAAATGAAATCGTATTGCATGTGTCGGTATGTTGTTCCGTATCAGGGAAAACGGGCAGATACTACATGGCGGCTAAGGCGCTGGAAAGGAAGGCACGCATCCTCACAGTATATCTTTTAAAAGTGGTTACGGTGATCGCCTCAAATGTAACTCATACATCTCTTGCTGCTAATTCAAATCCGCCGGTTACCACAAAGCTTGCACCAATCACTTTCAGGGAAAAATTTATTTAAACCGCTCCTGGAGTGACTTGACAGTTGTTCGTTTGTAGTAATTCACAAATATACATTTATACTAACACAAGAAAACATTTTCATAGGCCGTCTCCCTTTGATTGCGAATAAAAACACATTGTGAAGATACTTTACTATCAATATAGAAGTATTACTTGTATATGGTAGTTGGTAGTTGCTACGTAGCAACGGCAAGCTACAATATTGATATTGTAGTTTCTATACCACATAAGGGTAACACACGTGTGGTATAGATACGGTGACCATCCGTCCTATTTTTCGCAGGACCGTACTGTTATTCAAAGGTCAGTCCTGCGTAGTTTTTAAAAATAGCAAAACCTGTAAATGTACTGATTTTTCCAAGTGTCCTGCATTTGTCCCGCATTTCATTCGATATTTTAAAATTAACTTCGGTAGCCTTTTATTGATCAAAATATAAATACTGTCGATAACTGATTGATAAGTACATGAGAGTGAGCCTGATTTTGAAGCTTCAGCACGTCAATGCGTTCTAGATTTTATGCGGTCACAAACAATGGGTGACGATAAAATGAAGACCAGCATCAAAAATGCCAGTAACACTGCTCTAAAAATTTTGAGTTATCGTTTGAATCTAAGAAAACGTTTTCCAAGATCGGTGCCAAAGAATCGTTTTCCAGATTTTTCCGTAAAACGTGTTTTTTTGTATTTTGCGGAGCTATTCGTCAATATCTTATGAACACATGATATGAATATCTTATGGCACATTCTGCACAAATTATATACTTTTGTAAAGGGAACATGAATACCTTTCGATCTGTAGGTCGATTTAGTGGGATATTGACGAATAACGTTTTGTGTGAATATCTCGAAAACGCTTCTTTGAAGAAATGGGTATTGTTTTCGTGTTCAACGACCCAAAACTTGTCTAGAAAATACTCTTTACTGAGGTTCATTTTTCGTGTAAACTAGTGTAATTACAATATGTTGTATTATAATTTTACAAATATTCATTAAAAAAAGATCAATACCAATGCAGAAAATGTGATTTATATTCAAAGTTTACATATATACATATGTATTTATATACGTAGTATAATAATAACAAAGAAAATTTATATACCTGTGTTTGTATGGAATAGTAGCAGTAGTATGTCGAAAGGCTGGCTTTAGTACAATGCGGCATTCGCAGCATACGCTTGCGAATGACTCACTGGCGCCGAGCCGTTGAAGAACTTTTGGCAAATAAACGTTCCGATAGTTCCGATCATGATAAAAAAATAGGAAGGTAAAACCGCTGAGAGGAATTTTTCAAATTCTTGACGTTTGCAAGCAATTTAATTTTGAAATTTTACACACAAACTCACACACACATTCTCATTTTCAATCTCAAACAACAACAACTTCGAACAATTCCTTTTTTTACTCTCAACTTTATATGATTGTAAAATGTTGGCAAACTTAAAAAAAAATCATGGCCGACGAATTGAGAGAACGGTTTTACTATGTTTTTATCATGGTTCCGATATTAGCAAGTCAATATTTTTATTAAGGCCCTTATTATGAGTTGCATTCGATTTTCGATCTTCGCTGGCTAGCGAAGATTGAAGATCGAAAGTGAAATTCGTATTATGAGCTAAGTAAGCGTGCCGAAATTTTCGTTAAGTATCGAATTTTCTGTCGAACAGAATTTGAAAAAGAATTTGAATTAGAAAAGTGTGAAAAATGTATGATTTTGCATTTGTTTTCTTGCTTTTTGGCGGCTAGACACTAATTTTAAACAATTTTTCTTAATTTCATGCAGTTCTAAAGTCGAACCATTTGCTACTCCTGGCCAGTTTACTAAGCTCTCATCCTCTGACGAATCGTTGAACCAGAACTCCGTTGTACTACCCATTTTACCACGTTTTTATAAACTCGCTTTCTTTTTTATTTCATTTTAATTTGCACAAATTTACATAAATATGTATAAGCACACTTTTTAGTTTGCTCGATTTGTAAACAAAGATTCTCAGCGGTGAAAAATATACTATTGCCAACAACCTAAACGAGCGAGATTCACAATAGTGATATTCTTCATCGAATGAGCGTCATAATACTAAATGAAAATTCATCCGATCAGCACTTTCGATCACAGTCGAAGATCGAATGCATTTCATAATAGGGGCCTGAAACTCATCAAAAACTTCTTGTCCTTTAAAAGAATACAGGGAATGCTGCATTATTACTAAAGCCAGCTTCATGACAAGCTACTATTCCATACGAACACAGATATATTTTTTAATTATTAATTCAATTTCTAAACTTGTATACATACATATGTATGTAGGTATATTTTTTGAAAAGTTGTCCTGCATTTAAAATTCATATTTATGGTCACCGTAGGTATAGTCTCTAGCATAACTAATGTGACAAACCGTACTTCTTTCGGAAGTACAGTACTTCTTTTTTCGCTCTTGTACTTCGTACTTCGAAGTACAGTCAAATGTACTTCTTTGCGATATATTGTACTTCATGATATAAACGTTTTTGCGTCAAAAAGTGCGATAGCGACTCGAAAATTGTCGCTAACTGGTTACAGAATCTCCCCCGAGGCCCTGTACTTCTCCGATCTTCTGGACGATCGTCACATGGCCGGGGCGATCAATTCATTCAAACCATTAAAGTCGCCGGGGACTGATGGCATCATACCTGCCCAGCTGCAAAGTGGATTCTATTTATGCGAACTTCGTGAGGACCGGGTACATCCAAAGGCTTAGAGGGTAGTCAATGTTGCTTTCATCCCAAAGGCCTGAAAAGGGATTTTAGCCTATCAATTTCTTTGTTTTTGCTAAAAACGGTAAAGAGACTGATAGACCTGTACATAAGGAACGCGATGCGAACAGTGCAGAGTCAATAGGTGTACTCCACATGGTGGTGTTCTGCTCTGGATTGCGGTTGTAAACGACCTTCTAGAGGAACGGGAAAATGTGGGCTGTCGGGTGATCGCCTATATAGATGATGTGGAACTTTTGGTTAAGGGACGATTTCTATACACCCTTTTCGATCTGGCTCAAGATTACTTGCACCAGGTAGCTAGGTGGGCAATCAACGACGGCTGTCGTGGAAGCCTAACATTGAGGAAAGGGTAGGAAAAGTGTCGGTTGCCTTGTACTGCTGTAGGGGAGCTATCGGTAGAATTAAAACTAATTCATTGGTGCTAGGAAACCAGATTCCAGTCTATATTTTTTCAAGGAACCCTTGTCAGGTGGAGCTCACTAGTGATGGCTAAACTTGTAAAACAGGAATTGGCAGAGCATTAAGAACCACACCTACACCGGCACTTAACATACACACGACACCTGCGGATGTGGTAGACAGAATTGTCGCAGCACAAACTGCTATTAGGCTAAGGGAAGCCGGTTCATTTTCTGACAGAAGAAAGGAAAAGAATACGTTTCTCTGCTACAGCAAATGTTTTTATTGACCACTTTAAAACACGTTATCTCTCAAAGGCTAGTGATGGGGGTTCTGACTGGCCATTGTGCGATTCATGCGGTGAGACTAGGAATTTCAATTGATCCTTTTGTATCAGCTACCAAGAGGAATAGGAAGTGGAATCATCTCAACACTTTCTTTTAGACTGTCTAACCTTCGCGCGCCTAAGATGGAAGCATTTTGGCTCGTATTTCTGAACAAACTCTGAGCTCTCAGGGATCGAAATTAGCCGCTTTTGAAATTTCGTAGTCAGCTCGCGGTGTTAACTTAACCCAACATAAGCTGTACTTCTTTGAGCTATGAAATAGTTGGTCACATTAAGCATAACTAGCTTTTCTGCGTCACACGAAATTGGATTGCGTGCGTTTGCATTTGATTTCATTGGTCGAAACGTCAAATCAAAATCTCACGCAGAACAAATTGAGTTAGCTTTCTTTCGCACGCCACACAGTGGGAAAAATCACGAAAAAGCTGGCCATATATAGTAAAAATTAACCTAGAGCAGGGGCGAACGCAGGTAGGGATTTTGGGGGTACTATATGCATACCTTTGGTTTGAATTTTAAAGTTTTCGAAGCATGTTAATATTACACAGGCCTACAAAATTTAAAAAAAGTTCAGACCCTGGGACTAGCTTATACTTTTCTAAAGGTTTTCGTTGCGCTGAATCTGAATCCAAAATCACTTTTGCTCGATTGGCTTAGGTTTTCGAGATATTTGAGCCTAAACATACGAAAACCCCAATTTTTTGCTATATTCTTCATGTATTTTCAGCAAGAATAGTTCGTTTTTTTACAAAACTGCATAAATCATTTAAAATCAAAATATTTCCCCTTAATAATGCTGTTTAACTAAACGAGATATTTTGTTTTAAACCTGAGATATTGTCCATTGAAGTTTATGAGTTTTGCGACATTACTTCTTTGCACAAATGCTTGAAAGATACAACACGAAAAGAAACAGATTTGTGGTATACGTTTAGGCGTCTTTATTTTCATAATGAATGTATGTGTGTATGGGCGCGTGCATTGAGAAAACTTATTTCGTTTAAGAATTTAACGAAGAAATGAATGCATGAGGAATTCTCTAGGAATTTCATTTGATGTTATACATATAATATACATGATATATATATGAGTAGTCCACTTGCAAAGTGCGCTATGTAAATTTTTTCGACTTTTAGTTTTTGGTGGTTAACGTACCAGTATTTAAAGTAGTTTCATGTCCACTAACAATATAGTGCAAAATCCTTATATATTCTGAATAAAATAGTATCAAATGTGCTACTCTAGCAAAAGTCGCTATAATACTTACTGTATGTATATATACACTTTCAAAAGTCGCTATAATATTTATTGTACGTATTTATACAAGTTCAACAGTCTCCATCTTCTGATGAACTTAGAAAACTGCAAGAAAACGTGGTAGTTTCGGTGCCTAGTGGAAGACGTCTTAAAAAAAGAAGCAGACCAACCTTCATGGAAGAGAGAACGCGAAAAGCTTAAAAAAGCTGGCTATATAAAACTTACTGTTTCAAAACTCGCTATATTTAATTTCTATATATAAAATGTGCAAAAACTACCACACTGCGATTTTGATTTTTAATGTTATTAGGCTCTCATTTATCCAAATTTTCAGTTAATAAAAAGAAATATACAATTTGTATGTTACTTGTTGTTGTAGACGTTTTTTTTTTTATTTATGGCTTACTATTATAAAATCACATAACGCTGTTTGCAAGTGGACTACTCATATGATATATAGCATTCGCACATTTATTTAAACCAAACGCAAATCAATTTAACCAAAACCCAAGTTTTGCACAAAGTTTAGAGGTTTTGTTTTTATGTTTTATGGTGAGGTGTGAACTATATTTTTATTAAAAAATATTGAGAATACATTAGAAAAAAAACTTTGAATATATTGCACTTTTGTCCGGCACTGTATATATTTTTTCTCAAATTAGGTACAATTTGAAAACTTCGTTTTCCATCCCTGGTTCAAGTAAAAATTGCATTGTCCCGTTGCGTTGTGCGAGCGAGTGGCCATTACATATTCACATTAGCGTGGGCCGAAAATCCACTTTTTTAGAATTTTAATTGGTAATAGCAAAAATATGGTTCATTACGCTCTAAAACAAATCTGTGTGAAATGTGAAAATTTTTGGTCAATATCCTATGTTCGCTGAAGTCAATCAAAGTCCAAGTACTAAAAAAAAATATTTCTTAGCTAACTTCGATTCTCTACAAAAAAGGTCCATATACCAAATTATGTAGGACTAATACTTTCGAAGATTATTGCAATTTTAGTACAAACATTTGTTAATTAATTTAATTATTAATTTTTATTTTTTGAGCATATTGAACTTTGATGGGCTTGGGCGAGCCTAGGATATTGACCAAAAAATTCCAAATTTCACACAGATTTTTTTAAAGCATAATGAACCATATTTTTGCTATTACCAATCAAAATTCTAAAAAAAAAACGGATTTTCGGCCCACGCTTATGTACATACAAACATAATGTGAGTGACAAATTTTTTTCGCCATCCATGATAAAAACCTAATAAGGTACAATGATTCTCTCAATTCGTTGGCCAAGACTTTTTTAAAGTTTGCCTTCATTTTAATTTCATATAAAATTTTTGTTGTTTGAGATTGAAAATGAGAATATGTGTGTGGGTTTTAAATTTAAAAGTCATATTGTTTGCAAACGTCAAAAATACTAAAAGTTGCTCTCAGCGGTTCTACCCTACAATATATATTTTTATCATGATGCCATCAACAAGTATATATATATGACATGATATAAAATATACATACTATACACATACATTCATTATGTAAATATAGACGCCTAAACGTATACCACAAATCTTTCTTTTCGTGTTGTATCTTTCATGCATTTGTGCAAAGAAGTAATGTCGCAAAACTCATAAACTTCAATGGACAATATCTCAGGTTAAAAACATGATATTTAGTTGAGTTAAACAGCATTATCAAGGGGAAATATTTTACTTTCAAATGATTTATTAAATTTCCAAAAAAAAAACTAACTCTTGATGAAAATACATAACGAATATAGCAAAAAGTCGGGGTTTTCGCATGTATAGGCTCAAATATCTCGAAAACCTAAGCCAATCGAGCAAAAGTGATTCTGGATTCAGTTTCAGCGCATCAAAAACCTTTGGAAAAGTGTAGGGTCTGAAAAATGTCGGCATGTGTTATTTAGAGTTTGAACGTGAACGCGGCGTTACCGATCTATATTTTGAGATAAAATTAATTTGGGAGAAAAAATGTATTTTCAATGCCCGTGAATCACCAAACCCAAAAGTTCTGCATTTCTAATGGAATCTGTAAACTTAATGAACTATTTTAAACTGAAAACTTCTGCCCCTCCGGCTGCCGAATTGGCACAAATTACAGTGACAGCCCTGACGAGTGTCAAGTAGCGAAAAAATTAAGGCTCCGGCGCAGAGGACCTTAATGCACCTGATTCCAGAGTAAAAGCTCAGATAGTCTAGACTTAATTAAACTTAGCATAAGAAATCATCAATGATTACTCAACACGTCAACTTAAGCCAAGAGCGGAAATATTTTCTTTTTGTATTTTCTTTTTCGCCGTCTAAAATGCCACATAAAAAAAATGCATGCAAATAAAAATGTTTGCGCTCATTTATGTTTAAGAAATACAAAACGAGAGTGTGGCAAGCCTCAATTCCGTAAGGCCGTAACTTAAGAATCTAAAATCTACAGGTTCTTAAGTTGCTGTAAGTTAAGTTTTAACTATTTAAACGCCAACACAGTTTCTCATATAACAGGTTGACCGAAATATTAAGTTAAGTTACGGAAAGTTACTTCCACCAAGCCTTAATTGCAAGAAATCGAAAATAAGAGAGCAAAATGTAAGAAATAAACTTTGCTGATCACTCCATGTTAACGTTCTTTGAATTTACCTGAGCTCTTGACTTAACTCTTACCACTACTGTAGTCGTAATCGTACTTTTTATGATTACGATTATAGCAATCGTAATCCTTAAAATTTCAAGATTACAATTACCGTAATTGTAATCATAAAAATTAGGATTACGATTACAGTAGTGGTAATCGTTAAATTTTTATGATTACGATTACAGTAATAAAGAAATTAGTTTTGCTTAGAGCAAATATTGATTTTTATACACTAAAATGGATTGAAATTATGCATTCGCATAATTTCCAATAATGTTTGATTTTGATTCACTGTCCACCTTGATGTTGTCACAAAAAGGGGAGGGACCTACAGTTTTACGCCGACCCGAAAGGCGATTGCATTTTTAGGAGAAGCTGTTTTTCATGACAGAAATACATTTGGAGGTTTGCCATTGCCTGCCGAGAAGCGACCGCTAATTGAAAAAAACGTTTTTTTTTTTTTATGCTGGGTTGAACCGGGCTTGAATACAGGCACTGCTAAATGGTAGCGCACACTGCTAACCACTACACCACAGCGGGCGCTGTGTAATTGTATTATTTCAACCTTAAATCAATTTTACATACAAAACCTCTACAGAATATCAGAAAATCGCAATCAACATTTTCTTGATTACGATTACGTTAATTGTAATCAAAATATTTTTACGATTACAATTAAAGTATTCGTAATCATAATTTTCATGATTACAATTACTGTAATTGTAATCTTAAAATTTTTAAGATTACAATTACGGTATTCGTAATCATGTTTTCCATGATTTCGATTACAGTAATCATATCCCTAAATTTTTAAGATTACAATTATTGTAATCATAATGGTAACATTTATGATTACAATTAAAGTAATCGTAATCGTATATAATTTAGGGATTACAATTACGCAATCGTAATTGAAATGTAATCGCATTCAAAAACTACCCAGCTCTGCTGCACATGTAGAGGGCAAGCCCTTTCATTTGACACCTCATTTTTGAAAATCGGTATAACGGTGTAAATATCATAATTTTAAACGCAGGTGGCAACCCTATTAAAAAAATATATCCTTACTGCACATCCAGAGGCCAAGCCCTTTCATTTGACACTTCATTTTTTAAAATCGAATGAACGGTGCAAATCTTATGCAATTAACAAAATTGCCTTCGCATAGAATGGTATCTCTAGCCACACCAAAAGACAAATTTGCTGTAGCTTTTAATGGATTCACTTCTTAGGCGCCGATTTTTCAACAATCAAATAAAAAAATATTCTTATATCTGTATTTATTTGAGACAGCTCCCAAAATTAATTTTTAGATATATTTACTTGTATGAAAATTTTAAATTTAATGATTTGGGTTATTTAGGATACCGTCAGAAACGCTCTCTATCTCGCAATGTGCACGATTTTAGAGCCGATGGGAAAAGCAGCGCAGACTTTAGTGAGAATAGAAAGTTCAAACTAGTCTAGTGAGAAAGATACAAAAAAGGGTCCCTTATACTTTTCATCCACTACGCAATGGACCTTCCTCTTGACAAATTACCATGTTTGGAAACAGTCGGACAACGTTAATTTTTGGAATATTGGCCAGCTTTTTCGTCATTTTTCCCACTGTGCGCCTTTCAATTTCGGTTGATTCCATACAAGATGTACATATGTGAATAAGAAATTTTTGACACTTAATTGACGGAGTGCGTGAACATTAGGTTGGCATGTTAGTTTCAATTGATATTTCTTATAGTAATAGCCAGTTTCACGACAACAACTTAATATGGAAAATGACAGAAAAAATAATTTTCTCTAAAATTGCTTTGTGACGCCACCGCTGGCCGGAATTTAAATTTTTTTGGCATATTTTCTAAAAAGAAAGTTATCATTTTACAAACTTGGTACATATGTTCTTCATGCTATTAGCAAGTTATGGTAAAACTTTTAGGCCGATCAGATAACCCGTACTCTCTCCCCATATATAACGTTGCTTTTGAACGATAACCTTTTTCAAAACTTGCTTAAACCCATTTAGTGTGTGATACATATTTCAACTATCTAATCGCCACTAAATAAAGTTCTGAATAAAGCCCTTCAAACCAGAGATGCTCAACAAACTATATGAGTCGATTTCGTTTTGTTGATGCGCAAAAATAACTTATCAAAATAATTTCGTTTCGTTTCAGAGCTGAATTAACGAAACAAACCTCAATCATTAACGTTGAAACGAAATAAATCATCAATCGTTAACATCGAAACAAAATAAATCAACGAAAAGTTGTTGTTGTATGCCATTGCCAGCACACTATATACACCTAGCACCTAAATGCATGCTACAGTTTCAGCATTAACGATTGAATTTATTATCGTTAAAAACCAAAATATAATTATTTTGATAATTACCTAAACGAAAAAATCGTAATCGTTTCAACAGGAACGATTGCTTTTTTTGGTAAACGCTAAAATTAACGTTACACTTCTTCTTGGCGAAGTTAGCCTTAATGTTCCCTCCCGGGTATCAAGACACCTTTTCCCCCCTATTTCTGAAAGCTTGTAAAACTAATTTTGAATTGCACGACCCACTCCGTTGCTTATGCCAGGATTTTAAATCTCATTCCAGCACGTTTGATATATCAGATCCGCTTTTCAGCATTAAGAAATCGATACTGTCCTCTCTCAATAGATGAATCATTAAAATAAAGACATAAAATCGGCTGATGAATTTAGTTCTGTAGCTGAACAGTTTTAGATCTCGACACTTAACAAACTCCTGCCTATCGTGACTCGGCGCAAAAATTGAAAATACTGGTGACGTACGTCATGCGGACTGCGCCCCTCGTGCGGATGGGCGGGAATGGAGGGTAAAAACTGTTGGGATATTATTATTATTATTAATGCATCATTGCTTCAAACGTATTTCGATTGATACCAATCTCCTTCAAACACCTCAAAAATAGCTTAAATATTCAAACTAAAGATTTCTTAGCACTTTCGATTCGAATTTTCAAACAGGGGGCAACCCTTACGAAAAAATAAAAATTTATAATTTTTTAAATGGTGGCAACCGTACTAAAAAGATAATACATTATTGGACATCTAGAGGCCAAGCACCTTCATTTGACACCTTATTTTCTGTAATCCAACAAATGGTGCGGATCTTATAATTTTTTAGACAGATGGAAACCCTATAGAAATTCTCACGCCTTAAGATAATACCCCTATTGAAAAATGTTCACAAATCCGTTTAGTAGTTTTCAAGATTAACGTGGTGAAAAAATCCCTAATTTGTTTTATTCTATGTGACGAGGATACATAGATTTCTAAAATCTAATTATTTAGCAATTTTTTATTATTAGTTCGCGTCATAACTTGTCAAACAAACACACACACTATATGCACATTACCTAATTCTTATTAAAAATTATTTGACCTTTATTTTCCGTATCTAATTTTGGTTATTTATATTAACGCAACCTTTCACAAGCTCATTATAATTTACTAATAATTTTGCACCAATTCTGACAAAATAACAGCTCATCATACACATGACTGTGAAAGCGCACTGAAAGCACAGGGTTGAAACTGCAAATCTGTTATTTGGAAATTTTCTTAGTTGACATATGTACTTTTATAAAAATAACTGATATCAAGAATATATTGCTATAAAAATCTTGAATTTATGACAAAAAAAATCCAATTCCGGCCAGTGTGTGCCGGCAGTAAATGTATTAAATATTTCTTTAAAGATATTGACGAAAATAATATCCAACTAGAATACCAGATACAAGTACATACATAAATTGAAAAATAAAAATAAACGGACTTTTATTTGGCTACATTTCTTCTCCTCCGACATATGTAAATGTACTAAGTTTGTGCATTGATTTAAATCTGTCGTACATATGACTTGCTTAAAATGGGAAATTATTGAATGATGATACACTTAAATATAACTAGCAAATATATTTTACTTCAGTCTTTTATTCAGTTTGTGACAGAAGAGGGTTTTTGTTGTTGTAGCGCCTACGCAGCCCTGCCTACAATCGGATTAAGGGTATCTAAATCTTTGTCGTCAAGATCGACTAACGGTAGGCCCAAGTAACGTGCTGTTTCGACGGGGTCGAACCAGAGGTAGTGGGGTGTTAGTTGAGTTGGGTTGAGTGGTCACGGAATAGATGGTTGGTGTCATGTGGGTAAATACCGGAAATACATAAATACGTCGGGATCTAGTCTGGATAGAAAGGAGTTTAATCTACTACAATATCCAGACAGTGTTGCCAACTCTAAAGGTCCGAAAATCCTATGCTTCTCTGAAAAACGCCCTGATTATCCCATTTTAAAACTCGAAAATCCCAATTATGAATATTAAGTTTTAATAGTTTTAAAGAACAATATGCATACATACATATATGTATAAGCCATTCTTTTTTAAGTCGGACGGATTTCGTAAAAAAAATTATGGTCATGTCTCCGATTTGCTTTTTTTTGTGGGTTCTGTACATGAAATAAGCTAGCACGTGCTCGAGGAATTTTTTTTCGCTTGTTTCTTTGGAGATATGATCTGTCAAAGTTTGCATTTTTTCGTGATTCTGACTATTTATTTACTCCTTCAAATTGTTATATCTCGGGTTCTGCCCATCGTAGAGACTTTATCTTAACGTCGTTTTAAAGCTAAAGAAACGGGCTTAATATTTATATATATAAGATGGTCCAGATTGTCCTAAAGCTAACTTAGCTATTAACAATTGAACTTTTTGAAGTTTGTTTGCATAGTGAAGACCAGTAAATTAGGGATTTAAAATTATACCATCGTAATCCTTGTTTAATTCTCTATAAAAATCGTTGTTAAAAAAATGGGGGTTTTTCAAGAACTATTTTTAGAATATTTTTCTTTATGACGAGATGGTTTATTTTGTGAGAATCCAAATTTTTTTGTAATTTGTTTTTCAAAACTTATGTTGAGATATATTTAGTAAGGTGTTAAACATCGAGTTTATGTAAAAGTAAAGTTTTATTGCGGTTGCCGATAGAATACCTATCCAGATATAATATTTGTATGGCAAGATTTTTCTTTAAGGCGACAAACCCCGATATGAAAAAGAATGTCTCATATACAGAGTGTTTATAACAGCCAGCTTCAGTTCAGCGGTTTTCACTTTTCTTGCGTTGCATAGGCTTGTAAACACAGCCCTAATGCGACTATCTCTGATATAGTGTCTATTTCTTTATCAAGTCGACTAGGCCTTTTTCGTGTGTTGAAGAATGCGAAAAATAATTTTCCAAAAAGAAAGTAAAATTTATGGACTTTAAAAACAGCGGCGAGTTACTTCAAAACGACATTTATGGAAAAGTGGTCAGCGTTCAAAGAAATGCTATTTGATGTCCTACCCGTCACAGCAAAATATGTGTTTTTTTTTAACCTAACTTACAAATACGTAAGCTTGCCATAGTTTAAATAAACTTATTTGATTAAAAATTAAATAAATATTCATATCAAATCAGTAGTGTTTTACTCACGAACTATGTCTCTTCAATAGGTACTCGTCCCAACCGTTAACAACTACTGTCCTACCCGTCACTAGCTATTTTTTTTTTTAATTTTCAAATGTCAAATGAAATGAAAGCATAAAATGGACCTTAAAATTATATTAACTACATTCGAGGAACCCGCTATGAACGAAATATTTAGACATAGTTTGTCTAAAATTGAGAAAGAAATCCATCAACTCAGAGAGGCGGGTGTCGTCGTGGTCTCACCCAACACTTGCAGTAGGGGAGCCCAAAAGGGGATTCGGGGATTTACTCGAACGCGTCAGATTAACATATGGGATCCTCTGAATCCTGTTGAGTACCTCTGCCAAATCTAAGCCATCTGTGTAGACCCGCGCGCATAGGGCAGCTGATCAGAATAGTAAAAAAGTTTATAGGTGGATTTACTTGAGCGCGTCAGATTAATTACATGCTGAAAAGTTTGCATTTCAATATTTTCACGATTTGATCGTTACGTAGGGATTTGGGCAAAATCAAAAAAAAACGTTACCTTGACAATCTCGAGCGCGTTTTTTTTTTTATGAAGCAAACAGCTCAAGGATAACGGGAAGTATATAATCTGACGATTTCCACAAGCAGGAGTAACGAAAATTGTCAACAAGGTTTAGCGCGTACACCTGCTGTTTTTTAAAACTTCTACAGATTTTTCCACGAAATTTGTTATTTGTTGATTTGTTTGCTGCTTTCCGTTCAAAATCATATGACTGTAAGATACCCAGCGGACCAAATGCTCGCAAATGATACCAGATGCGACTGAAATGTGAGAATTAACCCAAACAAGCTCTCGCTAAATGCTCGTGTGTTGCTCGACTGCTGAATGGAAGATCGACCTATCTCGGCAGCCAGTTCGAAAACGTCCTATCTCAAAAAACTTTTCAAAAATGCCGAATTTCAAAATTTGGTATAAGAACGCAATATTTTAGGATTCGGTTCAAAAACGCCCTATCTTAGCTGCCGATTCCAAAACGCCCTATGTATCTCAGCACATTTTCAATACATTTTGAAGTGAGATAGGGCGTTTTTGAACCGAATTCTGAGATGGGGCGTTCTTTAATAAAATTTAAAAATATGGCGTTCTTGAAAAGTTCTTTAGCCCTCTAACCGTTATAACCGTCTGTAGATTAAATTAGATAGCAATATTAAAAACCATAACAACGGGTTTTAGTGGTTATATGCTTTGTGAATTCAAACTAATATGCTCTTTGTACTTTATATTTTGAGTAAACGGGTCAGTTAAAGTTGTGAGTCAGTGTTAAAGGTGAAATAAATTACTGTAATTTGTTTGCTGCTTTCCGTTCAAAATCATATGACTGTAAGTATACCCAGCGGACCAAATGCTCGCAAATGATACCAGATGCGACTGAAATGTGAGAATTAACCCAAACAAGCTCTCGCTAAATGCTCGTGTGTTGCTCGACTGCTGAATGGAAGATCGACCTATCTCGGCAGCCAGTTCGAAAACGCCCTATCTCAAAAAACTTTTCAAAAACGCCGTATTTCAAAATTTGGTATAAGAACGCCATATTTTAGGATTCGGTTCAAAAACGCCCTATCTTAGCTGCCGATTCAAAAACGCCCTATGTATCTCAGCACATCAGACATCATTACCAAAGAGCCCCGCACATCAGACATCATTACCAAAAAGTCGGTTGTAATTCCTCCGAGAAGATCAATATTTGTCTCTAGATTTGCTAAAGATACTTCTTCGGATGATATAAAGTCATATATATCGAATAAAATTAGAACTAAAGATGTATTTATTCGTAAATTTAATTTTAAATACGANGGTTCACTAAAGAGCTTAAAAAATTGAAAAATAAAAAGTCGCACTCTTTTAAACTGTATAAAAGAACGGGCTTACACAGTGATTACCTAAGGTACTCAGTTTTGCGGCATAGCTACTTTGCATTAAATAAGAAATGTTATAATTCATATTTATGTAAAATTAAGAAGAATTTAATTAACAATCCTAAATCATTTTATGGTTTCGTAAATTCAAAGCGTAAGGCACATGGTTTTCCGTCCGCTATGCATTATCGCAACACTGTATCTAGCGACAGCCAACTCATTGCCAACATGTTTGCTCGGTTCTTTAGGTCCAATTATTCTGTAGACTGTACGAAACATTATTTATTTTCATAATTCAGTACTTTATTGTGAATTAAACAAAAATTATATACATATTTGCAGTGTTTTCTGAAGACCGTCTGTAGACGGTCAAAACGGTTAACGCCAAAACTCACATATTCAAGTGCGTTTCATAGCAGTATATTTTTGGAAATTTCTTTTTGGTTTCTATATAGAGGAGTGTGCTCTGGTGAAGTCCAAGGCCTTGACTTAGACCCAGTGTGCATCCACAGGCCTCAGGCATCCCCTACTCGTTGGTGCCTAAGCTTTAATCGAGGCGAAGGTTGTGGATCAAATGGGCATTTTTTGTAGAAACTCTGTAGTCCTGTTTTAGGGGTGTTGAAGTTGAAGTTTTTTCTTTGTATCAATAACGCTGCCCTCAAGTGGTAGAAAAGGGGGTCGACCGCCCATGAAAAGAACCGCTGTAACAGATAAAGCTTAATAGCTCGATATATCGCCCAGTATGCGAAGCACTTCGTTCCAGAAGAGGCCTTGAATAACTCTGGCCAGCCACGGATTATATAATCATATGAGCATTAATTGGGTCCTCACAACAGAGGATGCAAAAACCCAAACGACTTGACGGTTTGAGATATTGAGTAAGTACAGCGCGATCACCTCATTGTCTCCCTTAATATAAGGAACTTCAAATGTTTTTCTGTTTTGGCCGATACCAAACAGCTTCGTCAGCTGCCTCTTTTTCTTTGCGATGTTGTTATAGTGTAGACAGGTCCTTATTCTCTTGATGCTTCTATAGCGTTCGTTCGCGCCATTGCTTTTACTCTCAGCCAAGGAGGCCGAGTCGGAGTTTATTTTCAACGTAGCGTCAGGCTCATACAGTTATTTCTCTACGTGCCCTGGTTTATGCGCTATATAAAAAGATGCCTCTGCTTTTAAATTGCCTGCCCTTCCAAAAATTTCGACAAATATGGATAACTTGGGGAAAAATCGGTGTAAAAATTGGAAAAAATTAATAACCATATATGTATACATACATATATACATATATTGCATGAAATACTAAATTTAGTGTTAGGCGCCTAATAAAAACTTGTTTACGAACATTAACACTAAATAAGACAGTAATATCCCTCCTCTAGTTTTATATTTGGTCTTTTGAATTATATTTACTTTTATTTTTTTTCGTATATACATATTTTTGATCAAATATTAGAAGAAATAAAACATCCTTTTTGTATTACATAATTGATAATAAAAATGACATAATGATTTAAAATCATTATTACAAAAAAAACGAGTAGAGGGTTAAGATAAGGCCTTTTCGAACTGGCTACCGAGATATATACGTCGATCTTTCACTCAGCAGTCGATATGTACACACATATGGGTGTTTCCTGCGTTACGGACGTTCCGTTTGGATACACTTTTTTCATCATAAAAACTATAGTAGGCTCCGAATGAACACAAATTTTTTGTCATGAATAGTCATCATCAATACCTATCTGAAACCAATAAAAATATTTTCCACAAATGTTATATGGCAAGTGCATAGCGATTAAAAGAACCCGTTCGGACGTTCCCAAAATGGAACTCGTATCGTAAGATGACTGATGATTCTTGCAAAATTCTGCGAGTCTGTTAACGTCACAAAAAATGATGTATAAATGGTTGTTAGAATAATAAGCAGCCATAACCACTGCGTCAACTTAAACTTCCCAACGATGTTTAGTAGCTGTAAACAACTGTGCAAAGTTGTTCGGACGTTACCGTTAGGACGTTCCAATTTTTTCCAAAGAGATCAAACTTTTTGTTTAAGAATTTAAACACACTCCTTTTTGAATGCAAATATCGCACACAGTCTTCAAAAGAGTCACAACTCACAATTTGGCATTTTTGAGATTATGCGCTAAAAATGCACTCAGAGCTTTTATTTACCTTTCAGCAAAAGCAGGGGCAAATTCTTCTTATAATTTGTTAAAAATAAACTAAGGTAAAGTCGCCCTTGCCCATATGATTATCATGTGCTAAGAAATAGTTTTTCGCATTTTCTGACAAACGTATTATTTTGAGTTGAGTTGATGGCGTTTGATGTTGCTCTGTTTAATTGATTTAAATATTTTAAAGCAAATCAAACACTGAGGCTCATAAAAGGTGTTTAGGTAAAAAAATAAAAATCAGCTCCCATTCAGTGCGAAACATAGACATTTTGTACCTGTGTGATATTTGCCTGGCATAAAAACGCAAATTACCGCACACCTTGCGCACGGCACGACGTACAAAGGCAAAGGCAAAAGCGATAGTTCGCTATCTGCGCACACACGATCTGTAGATGAAAGCCGAGCAACCCCATACCGGTGTACATCACTGCTCTAGAGGATTGGAATTATCCTTTAAATGTCACTGATTGAGGCCGCGTTCATGCACTTCTCTTCCTCTCAAACAAATAATTGTGAAGAACTGTCTTTTATTGCTGTCTTTTCTTTAAAACTCTTTATTTTAATAATTTAATTTTACTTTCACAGCTTGTTTACAACCACTGGCTGGTTGTCAAACTTTCAAATTTCGATTATCGATAACTACAGCAACTGACGATAGTTGCCATTCGTAATACAAATTTTCTTTCCAGTTACGTTGCCAGCTGGCGACCGAACCGTGATTGCGTTGCTATCCGTAATCGACCCAATCTAGGTGTGCAATATGATAATTTTTAATTTTTCTTCTATAGTTTTTTTTCTTGCGATCTATTTTTTTTATATTCGCCCACTTTTCTTCATCTTTCTTCAAATTCCGTCTGCACGTCATTGCCCTCTCAGCCGTGCTTTTAACGTTCGTTGAAGTCATGTCTTCGTACAATCAGAAGTATGTACTACATCTATGTATATACCTACATAGAAATAATATGAACAAAAATTATTTGAAGCGTTCGGACGTTCCGATTTTCAATTTCATTACAATCGGTAATCCTACAGCTTTCCGAAAAAAATTGTATGCGACTGGCAAGAGTAAAGGCGCTGGCCCAATGCAGGCTTGCTTTGCGCGCCTTGCTGACTTCAATTTGCTTTGATTTACTTTGAAAACTTGCTCGGCCGAATGGTGGCTTGGAAGGCTGTCAAAGTAACCAGCTGTCTGGTTGAAAAGTCAATGTCTGTTCCCTTAACGTTAATAATTATTTCCTAGAAAACTCTAAAATATGTATCAAAAACTTTCAGATTTATATTTAAATTAATGCGAAATATTGTTTGTATTTAAAAGAAATGATAATAATGATACATACATATCTATATCTACATTTACTAAAAAACTATAACATAAAAAAGTGATTTACTTGAAGAAAAGAGCTATAAGAAGTTTTTTCCTCTCGTGTAAAATTTGTAAAAGTGGGCTTTGCAATATGTTAATTATAAATGTTATTATATGTTATGTTAAATATAAGTATGGAAACAATGACACATTTTTATTTCATTTCGAATTACCTGAATTTTCTGTGACTTTTTTAAATTAAGTAAGCAAATTTTTGTTTGAATTTATCTCTTTGTCAAAAGCCTACGAAACGCTTTCAAATAAAACATTTGCCTATTTCAAACTTTGAGGCGCTTAAAGCAAGTGAAGAAAAGCTGCCATATGGCCAGCCTTTATACGTTTTAGTATATTCCAAATAATTTTTGACACTTCTCGCAGCGAAGCAAGCAAAGCAAGCCTGCATTGGGCCAGCACCTTAACCAAAACTAGCTTTTGTATTAAAATTTTGACAAATCAAGTAAACGTTACGACTTTTTTTTACACGTAAAGTATATTTTGCGTCGGAATCCTTGAAAAAAAGCACAATTTGTAATTTAACTTTAGCCGTCTAATATATTTTTACGTTGGTTTTGTTGTAAGATATACGGAACATAAGCTATACTAAATTTTTGCATAGAGTACCAATTCTTTTTCATCGTATACCAAAATTATGATGGCTTTCTGCAAGGTATGATTTCTACGAAAAAAATTTTTGAAAGTGTAGATGGAAAGACGCACATACCTTGAAATGGAATGGACCAATTGTCCAATATTTTGGTAGACGGAAGGCAAAATATGTAGTTATCGATTGGCATCTATAAACTTTGTCCAGGCAAAATTTTATTTTTTTTGCTCTAGGTTCACACTTTCCAGGAAATACCTATATGTGCATTTGCAAATCAAAACCTTTATCTAAATTAGAGCTGGACGATGAAATTACATCTGTAATTAAGTGCGTCTACGATTACGATTACTTAAATCCCAGTTTCAGAATAGTTTGAATTAGTATTGAAATAACCGTAAATCGAAGGAGTAATAGATTAAAATTATATTAAGAAAAATTAGTAGCACATGATGACTTTTTAGCTCAACAAATACCAGTTAAAAATTACTTGTTTAACTTATGCATGTGCGTCATTTCCAAACGAAGTGCTATTTTTAAAACGAAAAATCAAAAAAAAAAACAGCATTATACGATCCAAATCATAAGCCACCAACAAAGCGTTTTTTTATTGTAAGCCGTTTTGTTTTCTTTTGAGAACGGTATTTCTTTGATATCCTTTACCTACTCCATATAAGAATATTTGTCCCCGCGCAGGTTATTCGATAATCAACATAAAAAAAGTGTTTAAACAAAGAAACACTGAAAAAGGCGTAACTGTTTGTGAATGACCACGTTAACTTTTATTGTTTTATTCTATTTTTACCTGAGAAATTTTATCAACATAAGCGTGGCTTTCTATTATAATATTGTCCCTCCGAATTTCCTCAATGCCACTTTTTTAATTTTGCCGTTATATAACCATTAGTTGTTTTGGTTGCCTAAGTATATTGCAGTTAAGAAGCGTAAAAAATTGTTGATCGAATGGCATAAGAAATAACTTAATCAAAGTATTTTTTTGTGTTTTTAAGTGAATCTATCATTGCACCATGGTAAGTATGGCTAAATATTATCTGAATATTACCCAGTTTTTATGAAAAAAACACTAAAAATAAGATAATTTACATTTCCTGAAATAAGACTTAGTTGAAAATATACTGGCTAAAATTCTTCTTTGAAAAATCAATACCTTATCAAACTACTCATGCTATTAAAACAGGCTATCTTTTATTGCTGGATTTACATTAGGCGATTTTCTAGGCGATTCAACATTGCTATGGAAAAAATCGCTCGTGTAAATAGTGATTCAAAAATCACTTGCCTTTAAGTAGACAGCAAGTCAAATTTTGCATGCGATTATCGCCTGTCAAAAAATCGCCTCATGTAAAGGCAGCTTAAGGTTTTCAATACATTAGGGCTGTTCAGTTTCTTGTGCATATGATCTCGCATTTGCATATTTCGGTGCATTTGTAAATTCACAACAATAAAATGCAAATGGTTGGCATAATTTATAATTCTTTAAAATTTGTAATTCTTGTACGCCATTATAGTTTCTGAAGTTCGGTTTTCGGAACTTAAAAAGGGCTCGCGATCCCGAATCCCGGCACTAGATGCCGTACATGCAGGGTTCGCAAATATTCGTTTATGAATGTTGGCGTACATACATTTATGATTTTATACGCGAACGTGAACGTATCAAATATTCTCTTTGATTCTCCTCCGCGAACGAGAAGCATAAAACAAGTCCATAACGTTCGCATTCGCGAATGTTAGGTAGACAAAATTTCCGCTGTTGATCGTAAGCGTATTTTTTGGTGGACCAAATAGCGTGCGTTCATATATCTGTGGTCTTAACCCTTCGGAGGGCGCGCTTGGAAAGTTACACGAGAGGGCGCGCCGCGGCAATTTAGCCGCAAGGTGCATCTCAAAGGTTGACTGCATTTTTTTTATTTATGACGAAAAATCATTCAAATAAAACATTTGAATAATGTGTGTTTATACTGAAACATTTGTATGCATTGTTGTTGTTGTTGTAGCGGCTACAACAACCCCGCCCAGATCGGTTAATATCTCAGTCGTTGTCGTCAAGTACCACTAACGGCAGCCCTAAGAAGCGTGCAGCCTCAATAGCTGGCGCATCGCTCCAGGTCCGACGAAGCATCATCGCGGAAAGAAATTTCGACCCTGTCGTCGTGCTTCGTCGGATTGGACAGTGACCTCACGGTTGCCCAAAGCTTACTCACACCAGAGGTGAAGTTTCAAGTCTTTAGATGCCCTTCCCACTTTTTCCGTTTACGTACGTTCATAAGCTGCCGAATCTCCGCGTTAAGATCCCTAATACGGGGATTTTCGGGTCACGCTCATCGGCTGGAACAGCCGCTTCAGCAGGGAAATTTGGACGGGGGTCCGTAATGCATCCTGCCGGTACGAAGCGAGCTGCAGCAGCAGTGACAACCCTGCGGAACTTACGTTCACCAAGGTGGACGTCAGTTGGTGTGGGGAGCGCAGCAAAGGTGCTCTCAGCATATTCCGCGAAGCCTTTCCAATCAGCTTTAGAAAAGTTGATATAGGTCCGGTGTTCCGCGAAAGCAAAGTCGGTTGGTTTATCGATCGAGATGACTATGGGCAGATGGTCTGATGCCAAAGTCAGACCAGCGCTGACTATTGTTATGTCTGGCGAGCTGCAGCAGCTGCCCATAATCCTGGTGGGTGCGTCGTCGTTCATTGTGCAGAATGTCGAATCGTCTATTTGCTCAGCCAAGTCTGTTACCCTACGATCGTTTGACAGGCTTGAATGCCAAAGATCGTGGTGCGCATTAAAGTCATGCCATGCCATGTACCATGCGGTTTTCGTCTCTGCGGATCGCATCTATATCAGGATGATATCCTGCCGGGCAGCAAGATACAGGGGGTATGCACACGTTAAATGTTTCGAACTCGACATCGCCTGACCGGATAGTAATGCCCTGACATTCTAGGGTGGTATCCCTGCGGTCGATGTCTGCTCCGATAAGACGATACTGCACGGTGTGGCGCGTGATTAACGCTAAGCCACCATCATTATCTCGCTCGCGATCTCGACGGTGCACGTTGTATCCGGCGCAATTCAAAAATGTTGAATTGTTGTGCAATTCGTCTCTTGAACCCCAGCTATCAATATACCATGCCTTACCATAAAGACGGTTATCTCCTCGATCTTGCTCTGTAGTCCGTTACAGTCGAATTAAAGGAGCTTCATGTGGTTCGGGAGACGTGTAGTTATGCGGGGTGTGAGGGATGTGTGTGGCCTTGGCGCCATTGGCTGTGTGCGCTGCTGTGGAGGTTGCCGCCCTGTGGTGGTAGTGGGTGGCGTAGCATGGTTCATATTAGGGATGTTACGAATGCGGAATTTTAGACATCCGCGGATGCGGTTAACAATTTTTTAATAATCTGCCTTATCCTGAGTTTTGCCCGAAAAAAATTCACCCGAAAATTTTTATTGCGCCCATAGTAAATATTTATGTCCATGAAAACCAAAAGTGAAAAGTGAACCGGTTCGGGGAAAATTAAACTCATGATAAGACTGAATGTTTTTTTTAGTACTTGAATCTAAAAATTGGAACATTGTACTTAAAACATTTTGAAGGGTCGTAAATCAAACCTGCGCCACTATATAACTACTCGCTCGAGGCGACAAACTTGAAACTTGGCAAAATTGTAAATTCTTTTCGATCGACACTGCACCAGTTGAGAGGACTTTCAGTTATATTTATTTATTTTTATTGCGGTGCAATAATTACTTTTTGAGAGTTTCATCGGGGCTGCAAATGTCGGTTGTATCCTCCTGACTTTCATCTTCACAATCTAGCATCATGGCACAATCGTTGTTTAAACACCGTTTTTTTCCAAAAAATTCTTCATTCTCATTCTTTTGGTTGTTTCGGAATTTGTCACGTCATCAGCGTTTTTCGATTTTAGTTTTTGTAACTCATTTTTAATGCTTTCTTCTGTGACTGGTTAGATATACGTCTGTGCTCTTGCACAATATTCCATGGACCGAAAACAACTGTTATTTTTTCCGAGTTAAATTTGGCCTAAGATTTTTTATTTCGAAATAAACGTCCTATCCGGATAATAAAGAAACCGCTTATCCAAATTAAACAAGTTTGGTATCATATGAAAGAGGACTGAAATAGCTTTTAAACAGAAATAACGAATGAAGGTGACCACCTCTATTTATATTTTTTTATAACTTAATACTAAAGAAATTCATGTAAATACATACCTGACCCAATGTTTGTTCTATGGTAATTAATTAACATTTTTTATTGAAATATTTTTCAATGTGTGGCTTTCCTCTTTTAGACATTTCAGTTTTAAAGCTATTTAAGTCCCCTTTCCTTGGATACCAAACTTGTTTAATTTGGATAAGCGGTTTGTTTATTATCCGGAAAGTACTTTTATTTCGGAATAAAAAATATTTGGCGAAGTTTAACTCGTAAAAAAATGACTAATTTTCGGTCCCTTCAATATTCGCATTCGCAAAAGAACCGCATTGATTTTTGCGAATGCGAAAGCGAATGCGAATGTTAAAATTAATGCGAAAGCTCCGCGGTTGCGAATGCGAATGCGAATATTCGCAACAACCCTGGTTCATATATAGCATGATTGTTGTTGTTTCATGTGTTCAAACAACAGCAAATTAGGTGCTATCTATGCACCATGCTAGACAGTTTGAACCGGATCGTGAATACCCCTAATGTGAACGCAATGTATAATTTTAAAACTACACATGACAAAATACTTACAAAATAACAATTTTGATTTAGACCCTTATAACAAACCAATTTTTCCAACTATCTTAAAAAAAATTTGCAAGTTACATTCAAATTTTTTTTGGTACACGTAAGGGCGTGACGCGGCAATTCAGCCGCATATATTAGACACCAACTTTCAAATACAAATATTAACTGAACTATATAACGCAGCAAGTAACAGCTAACTGTGAACCATGCTGCATCTCAAAACTTACAAACTCACTAAGACTATGTTCAAACAGGCCAATTATCTGAGGAAATTAAGCTTTAAATTGCGGTATTGGGTTTGGTGTTCTCACACACGTCAGCTGCCCAATTAGCGATACGAAATCAGCTGTTGGATTACCTACAGTAATGGAAAAGTTGTTACAATCGTACCTTTGTTTAGTTTGAAATTACATTCGATACAAACACACAACTTTAGGTACATTTGGAACGTAGTCAAATAGCTTCTCAGGAAATCAGTTCTTATTTTTACTGACATTTCAATGTATTTTCTGGTGCGGGCAACTGGTCTGATAGCTTCCCTCCACTGTGAAGAGGCATTCAAATGATACAGAGGGGTGGCCAAAGTAACGCAACTGTAGTTGATTTCGCCAGATAGATGCAAAATATTTCTTTTTAAAACGTCAGATCGAACAACTAGGAGGAAAGTGATTCACCTTTTCTACAACATAGTTTTGTCTTACGCTGCTCCAAGAGATTCTTTTCATACCCAAAAATTTTGTTTAATGTGAGTACAGAAGTTGATATGGCAACGATGGAAACTGTTACCTCCTATTTTTCTTTATATATAAATACATATTTACTTTTTATGTACATCTATCTACTTTTACCGGGCCGTTACACATTCAATTTTCCCCTTTCAATTTTCAAAACTCTCACACTTTTTCACTAACACACTCTTATTCATTGCATGATACAAAAAAGAAGGTAGTTTCATTTAATGACATTCGTTGTTGTTGTTAACCATTTGACTTTTAATAAAATCATGAAGTTTCATCAAATTCATGCTACCTGATCACTATAAGAATTTTTTTTTTTAAGCAGAGACATTCAAAGATGTGGAATATGATGAATTAGAAAATTATGCCGGCTACATGATTTCGAAAATGGGGTTGACGACTAGGTTTCAGAAAGAATGAAGAAAGTGTATACTTACATACCGTCGCTTAAAGTACAAAACCGCGTATCGTCGTTCTGCAAAACCGCGTAACTGACATTGTTTGCCAAAAATTAGATTTGCTCACACAAGCTCCTGGCTCAAGCGTTATCCATTTGCCCTGAAATGCGATTTCTTTGTAAAAAAAAAGAGAACCATTTTGAGTGTTTTTACTCTCTACAAAATAATTTACGCAACCTCACATACGCAGTTGTGCATTCTGTTAGTTGTTTATCGGGGGGCGGTCTGTTCAAGCCGACTTCAGGTGTTTTGCACAAATTAAAAATTTGTGAAATTTAATGATGAGCGCTAATCACAAAGCCTAATTTTTTGCAAAATCTAATGAGAAATTTAAAAGCAAATTTGAACGGAAATATAAAAAGGTTTTATTTGGGAAGAACATTCTTTAGAATTCGATTTTTAAATCGCAAGATTGCATTCCAAATAAGAAAACAAAAAAAGAACAGAATAATGCGCGCGTGGTTTTTATTACAAAATGAAAACCACAATTGCCATGAAGTCTCCTTTAACAGTTTATATTTTAAATATTTTGAATAAAAAAAGGTGCGAACCACGTAAGTAAAAAAAGTACCAAGCACTGGTAATGGTTTTGGATTTGAAATGTTATTACATTCCTATAAATATGGGAAAGAAAATACTCCGATTTATTGTTTTAATATTATCAAAGTGGCAAGGCCGTTGATAATACTCACAATTTATGAAAATTTTATTATCCGTCAAAAGTTGTTTATTGAAACTACCTTCTTTTTTTGTATCATGATTTATTGCTTGAATGGGTGACTTGCTTTCGATTTGTCCCTTCCAAATGAGTTTCAATTTTGCTTTCAATTTTGATCAGCTTTTCAGCATTGGCGTGCGAATTTTGTGAAAATAAAAAAATACTAAGCTTATGCATGCTAAAATGTTACAAATGTCTACAATGGAATTAAAATGGAAAATGATCTTCAGAAGCTAGTTAGTTACATTGTTTGCTTGACCACAGGGACAAAGGCGTTAGGGTCGTCGGGTTTTCCGGGCATACGAAGAGATGTTTCGAGTCATGGGGTGTCTCTCCGCATGCCCGACACTCATTTGGTACATCTGCGTTTAGTCTGCTCAGGTATGAGTTTAACCTGCTGCAGTATCCAGAGCGAAGTTGGGCTATTGTGGTTCTAGTCTCCCGAGGCAGATGAAGCGCCGTCTCGTCAGTGTCCGGTGGTTGTGCGCCTAGAACGGCATTCACAGGTCTGGAGTCTACATAACTCGAGACTGACTCCCTGTAAATGCCCAGGCACGCCAGGTGGCATCTCTACGAACTGACGGACGAAGTCCAGAGGTTCAGTAAACTACCTCCATCAATTCCATTCCCAGTGATCAAGCATTCGTCGGCGTAAGAGACAATCGAGACTCCCTCTCGTGGTTGAGGGAGCTTTAAAATGTAAAAGTTAAGCAGTAGGGGCGAAAGGATACCACCCTGTGAATCCCCTGTTTTATTTTTCTGAGTTTGCTCGATTTGTCCCTAAACATTACCGACAAGTGTCGACCACTCAGATAATTCGCCGACCACTGTTTGAGCCTCTGTGGGAGAGGAAGCCTCTATATCTTCTAGTAGCGTGGAGTGGCTGACGGTGTCGAAGGCCTTTGACAGGTCCAACGCTACTAGAATAGTTCTCTCACGGTTGCGGTTAAGGCCACGTGTTATCTGAGTGTTTATGGCGTTAAGTACTGTTGTTGTACTGTGCACTTTACGGAAACCATGCTGATGCTTCGCTGGGTTCAGGTGGTTCGTGAAACGCGGGAGCAGTAAGGCCTCTAGTGTCTTCGCTACCGAGTGTTATCGGCCGATACGCTTCTCCCTTGTTGGCTGGTTTCCCCGGTTTGAGGATTGGGACCACTCTCCCCACCTTCCAGATGTCTGGGATGATGAGAGTGGCCATAGACAAGTTGAGGACCTCCGTTAGGTACGCTACCCCCGCAGGACCCAAATTTTTCAGCTCAGCATGCATATTCCGTCGGGACCCATGGCTTTGGAGACTTTCGCCTTCCTGATGGCCACCTGGACTTCACCGCTATTGAAAGCAAAGGGGACACAAGTTGTTGACAGACGCCGGAGGATGCAGTATGAACTGTCGGGTAAAATAGCTGGCGCATCGCTCCAGGTCCGACGAAGCATCATCGCGGAAAGAAATTTCGACCCTGTCGTCGTGCTTCGTCGGATTGGACAGTGACCTCACGGTTGCCCAAAGCTTACTCACACCAGAGGTGAAGTTTCAAGTCTTTAGATGCCCTTCCCACTTTTTCCGTTTACGTACGTTCATAAGCTGCCGAATCTCCGCGTTAAGATCCCTAATACGGGGATTTTCGGGTCACGCTCATCGGCTGGAACAGCCGCTTCAGCAGGGAAATTTGGACGGGGGTCCGTAATGCATCCTGCCGGTACGAAGCGAGCTGCAGCAGCAGTGACAACCCTGCGGAACTTACGTTCACCAAGGTGGACGTCAGTTGGTGTGGGGAGCGCAGCAAAGGTGCTCTCAGCATATTCCGCGAAGCCTTTCCAATCAGCTTTAGAAAAGTTGATATAGGTCCGGTGTTCCGCGAAAGCAAAGTCGGTTGGTTTATCGATCGAGATGACTATGGGCAGATGGTCTGATGCCAAAGTCAGACCAGCGCTGACTATTGTTATGTCTGGCGAGCTGCAGCAGCTGCCCATAATCCTGGTGGGTGCGTCGTCGTTCATTGTGCAGAATGTCGAATCGTCTATT
This sequence comes from Rhagoletis zephyria, assembly GCF_001687245.7. Lineage (NCBI taxonomy): Eukaryota > Metazoa > Arthropoda > Insecta > Diptera > Tephritidae > Rhagoletis > Rhagoletis zephyria. Next base: position 22,076 of record NW_016158343.1, on the reverse strand, counting down.
TGCTCAGCCAAGTCTGTTACCCTACGATCGTTTGACAGGCTTGAATGCCAAAGATCGTGGTGCGCATTAAAGTCATGCCATGCCATGTACCATGCGGTTTTCGTCTCTGCGGATCGCATCTATATCAGGATGATATCCTGCCGGGCAGCAAGATACAGGGGGTATGCACACGTTAAATGTTTCGAACTCGACATCGCCTGACCGGATAGTAATGCCCTGACATTCTAGGGTGGTATCCCTGCGGTCGATGTCTGCTCCGATAAGACGATACTGCACGGTGTGGCGCGTGATTAACGCTAAGCCACCATCATTATCTCGCTCGCGATCTCGACGGTGCACGTTGTATCCGGCGCAATTCAAAAATGTTGAATTGTTGTGCAATTCGTCTCTTGAACCCCAGCTATCAATATACCATGCCTTACCATAAAGACGGTTATCTCCTCGATCTTGCTCTGTAGTCCGTTACAGTCGAATTAAAGGAGCTTCATGTGGTTCGGGAGACGTGTAGTTATGCGGGGTGTGAGGGATGTGTGTGGCCTTGGCGCCATTGGCTGTGTGCGCTGCTGTGGAGGTTGCCGCCCTGTGGTGGTAGTGGGTGGCGTAGCATGGTTCATATTAGGGATGTTACGAATGCGGAATTTTAGACATCCGCGGATGCGGTTAACAATTTTTTAATAATCTGCCTTATCCTGAGTTTTGCCCGAAAAAAATTCACCCGAAAATTTTTATTGCGCCCATAGTAAATATTTATGTCCATGAAAACCAAAAGTGAAAAGTGAACCGGTTCGGGGAAAATTAAACTCATGATAAGACTGAATGTTTTTTTTAGTACTTGAATCTAAAAATTGGAACATTGTACTTAAAACATTTTGAAGGGTCGTAAATCAAACCTGCGCCACTATATAACTACTCGCTCGAGGCGACAAACTTGAAACTTGGCAAAATTGTAAATTCTTTTCGATCGACACTGCACCAGTTGAGAGGACTTTCAGTTATATTTATTTATTTTTATTGCGGTGCAATAATTACTTTTTGAGAGTTTCATCGGGGCTGCAAATGTCGGTTGTATCCTCCTGACTTTCATCTTCACAATCTAGCATCATGGCACAATCGTTGTTTAAACACCGTTTTTTTCCAAAAAATTCTTCATTCTCATTCTTTTGGTTGTTTCGGAATTTGTCACGTCATCAGCGTTTTTCGATTTTAGTTTTTGTAACTCATTTTTAATGCTTTCTTCTGTGACTGGTTAGATATACGTCTGTGCTCTTGCACAATATTCCATGGACCGAAAACAACTGTTATTTTTTCCGAGTTAAATTTGGCCTAAGATTTTTTATTTCGAAATAAACGTCCTATCCGGATAATAAAGAAACCGCTTATCCAAATTAAACAAGTTTGGTATCATATGAAAGAGGACTGAAATAGCTTTTAAACAGAAATAACGAATGAAGGTGACCACCTCTATTTATATTTTTTTATAACTTAATACTAAAGAAATTCATGTAAATACATACCTGACCCAATGTTTGTTCTATGGTAATTAATTAACATTTTTTATTGAAATATTTTTCAATGTGTGGCTTTCCTCTTTTAGACATTTCAGTTTTAAAGCTATTTAAGTCCCCTTTCCTTGGATACCAAACTTGTTTAATTTGGATAAGCGGTTTGTTTATTATCCGGAAAGTACTTTTATTTCGGAATAAAAAATATTTGGCGAAGTTTAACTCGTAAAAAAATGACTAATTTTCGGTCCCTTCAATATTCGCATTCGCAAAAGAACCGCATTGATTTTTGCGAATGCGAAAGCGAATGCGAATGTTAAAATTAATGCGAAAGCTCCGCGGTTGCGAATGCGAATGCGAATATTCGCAACAACCCTGGTTCATATATAGCATGATTGTTGTTGTTTCATGTGTTCAAACAACAGCAAATTAGGTGCTATCTATGCACCATGCTAGACAGTTTGAACCGGATCGTGAATACCCCTAATGTGAACGCAATGTATAATTTTAAAACTACACATGACAAAATACTTACAAAATAACAATTTTGATTTAGACCCTTATAACAAACCAATTTTTCCAACTACCTTAAAAAAAATTTGCAAGTTACATTCAAATTTTTTTTGGTACACGTAAGGGCGTGACGCGGCAATTCAGCCGCATATATTAGACACCAACTTTCAAATACAAATATTAACTGAACTATATAACGCAGCAAGTAACAGCTAACTGTGAACCATGCTGCATCTCAAAACTTACAAACTCACTAAGACTATGTTCAAACAGGCCAATTATCTGAGGAAATTAAGCTTTAAATTGCGGTATTGGGTTTGGTGTTCTCACACACGTCAGCTGCCCAATTAGCGATACGAAATCAGCTGTTGGATTACCTACAGTAATGGAAAAGTTGTTACAATCGTACCTTTGTTTAGTTTGAAATTACATTCGATACAAACACACAACTTTAGGTACATTTGGAACGTAGTCAAATAGCTTCTCAGGAAATCAGTTCTTATTTTTACTGACATTTCAATGTATTTTCTGGTGCGGGCAACTGGTCTGATAGCTTCCCTCCACTGTGAAGAGGCATTCAAATGATACAGAGGGGTGGCCAAAGTAACGCAACTGTAGTTGATTTCGCCAGATAGATGCAAAATATTTCTTTTTAAAACGTCAGATCGAACAACTAGGAGGAAAGTGATTCACCTTTTCTACAACATAGTTTTGTCTTACGCTGCTCCAAGAGATTCTTTTCATACCCAAAAATTTTGTTTAATGTGAGTACAGAAGTTGATATGGCAACGATGGAAACTGTTACCTCCTATTTTTCTTTATATATAAATACATATTTACTTTTTATGTACATCTATCTACTTTTACCGGGCCGTTACACATTCAATTTTCCCCTTTCAATTTTCAAAACTCTCACACTTTTTCACTAACACACTCTTATTCATTGCATGATACAAAAAAGAAGGTAGTTTCATTTAATGACATTCGTTGTTGTTGTTAACCATTTGACTTTTAATAAAATCATGAAGTTTCATCAAATTCATGCTACCTGATCACTATAAGAATTTTTTTTTTTAAGCAGAGACATTCAAAGATGTGGAATATGATGAATTAGAAAATTATGCCGGCTACATGATTTCGAAAATGGGGTTGACGACTAGGTTTCAGAAAGAATGAAGAAAGTGTATACTTACATATCGTCGCTTAAAGTACAAAACCGCGTATCGTCGTTCTGCAAAACCGCGTAACTGACATTGTTTGCCAAAAATTAGATTTGCTCACACAAGCTCCTGGCTCAAGCGTTATCCATTTGCCCTGAAATGCGATTTCTTTGTAAAAAAAAAGAGAACCATTTTGAGTGTTTTTACTCTCTACAAAATAATTTACGCAACCTCACATACGCAGTTGTGCATTCTGTTAGTTGTTTATCGGGGGGCGGTCTGTTCAAGCCGACTTCAGGTGTTTTGCACAAATTAAAAATTTGTGAAATTTAATGATGAGCGCTAATCACAAAGCCTAATTTTTTGCAAAATCTAATGAGAAATTTAAAAGCAAATTTGAACGGAAATATAAAAAGGTTTTATTTGGGAAGAACATTCTTTAGAATTCGATTTTTAAATCGCAAGATTGCATTCCAAATAAGAAAACAAAAAAAGAACAGAATAATGCGCGCGTGGTTTTTATTACAAAATGAAAACCACAATTGCCATGAAGTCTCCTTTAACAGTTTATATTTTAAATATTTTGATTAAAAAAGGTGCGAGCCACGTAAGTAAAAAAAGTACCAAGCACTGGTAATGGTTTTGGATTTGAAATGTTATTACATTCGTATAAATATGGGAAAGAAAATACTCCGATTTATTGTTTTAATATTATCAAAGTGGCAAGGCCGTTGATAATACTCACAATTTATGAAAATTTTATTATCCGTCAAAAGTTGTTTATTGAAACTACCTTCTTTTTTTGTATCATGATTTATTGCTTGAATGGGTGACTTGCTTTCAATTTGTCCCTTCCAAATGAGTTTCAATTTTGCTTTCAATTTTGATCAGCTTTTCAGCATTGGCGTGCGAATTTTGTGAAAATAAAAAAATACTAAGCTTATGCATGCTAAAATGTTACAAATGTCTACAATGGAATTAAAATGGAAAATGATCTTCAGAAGCTAGTTAGTTACATTGTTTGCTTGACGACGGCATGTTGATAATGAAATTGCTTCTCAAATTGAATGCAGCCTACGTAATGGCTTTCAATTTTTATGATTTTTGATAAGCAATGTGTGTGAGGAAATAGAAAGGCAAAACTAATTGTGTGTCGTCAGCGTTAGGCAAAGTTTCCGTAAATTAGGTACAATTTTATAATACAATTTTCCATCCCTGATGGAATATCAGCTGTAAAAGAGGACCAGAAACAAACAGCTGATTGCTCTTTGTTCAATAAACATACCTCCAAGTCAAAATTAAACATACCTAGCAGGGTTGCATAGAAAATCTGACACAAATTTATTGCCAATTAATTTTTAATTGGCAATTAATATTTTGAATTTTCGTATGATAAATTGTGTAACAACTAAGGCCTAAATTGGTAAAAAGGTTCTTAATTGCCAATAAGGTGCCTGTTTGAACATAGTCTAAGTGGCAGTGGCTGGCTGCTACAATTAGTATTTGAAAACCACAAATTAAAATTTTTATGGCTAATTTGCGGCGCCCTCCGAAGGGTTAAGCAATAATCGCCTAAGTCGAATAGTAGTTGCAGAAAACGATCGCATATATAATTCAATTCGTTCACTCATTTCGTTCTTAAATCGACTTTTAGGCGGTTATTGCTTATGACCAAATATATGTATGTAGCTATAGGTGGCATCATATATGGTAATACTCCTATATTGGCAGTAAGAGCTAGTACCGTCCGAAACCACTACAGCACAGATATATCAATAAACACGTACGAAAGAAAAGGAATACATACGTTTATAAATAAACATGTACACAACACATATACAAAAACGGCACTCAAGTACACGATACATTGACAAAAACGGTACTAGACTGTCTCGCTTTGATTTCGGAATGCTTACACATTGAGAAGTTAGCTTACTGCCAATATAGAAGTATTACATATATGGGTGGCATCGATACTTTCGCGAACGTTCACTGCTGTCGTTCTCATTCATAAGTGAATGTAAATACTGCGCCAAACATTCGCGGAAAGTTGGTTGTTAATTGCATAAGATTTGCATCGTTCATTTAATTTTTAAAAATTAGGTGTCAAATGAATGGGCTTGGCTACCAGGAATGGAACAAGGTTATATTTTTTAAGAGGGTTGCCACCTACTTTTAAAATTTTGATATTTACACCGTTCGCCTGATTTCAAAAATGAGGTGTCAAAAGAAGAGGCTTGGCCAACAGATGGGAAAGTAGGGTTTATTTTTGTTTGAGGGACTTGCGTTTAAGGACAACAGCGCGGGAGTTTTATCCATACATATTTTTCATGCAGCTATGTACGTAGATCTGCGTGGGACTCCAATCGCGTTTTAATCACTAAGTATCATTCCACTATTCATACATATATTTCTATCATTCCTTTTATCATTTTCTCGTTCCCTTTGCGCAAGTTCCCCCTGAACTCAACCAATCCCACTTAAGCTGCGCTTATGTACGATATTTCTACATACATTAAATTGCATAAGTTAACATTCAGAATCTTCATACAGTCCATTGAAAAATCTTTGTAAAAGTCTTAATTAGTTATAAGCAAATATTGTAAACGAATTACAAGTTGAATTAAAATCTTAAACATTACTTTGAAAATCTAAATCGTAATCTCGCAATTTCTTAACATGGTCCTTGCGAGCCAAATTTGAAACAGTGGCAACGCAACCATTCCGACAATAGAAATTACGCTGCTCAACACTGAACGTCAGCCGTCATTTCCAATATTTCTATTTTCCCGCTCATTCCCTTCGTTATCCTCAGGCGCTTCAAATCGGCACAGCAGCAGAAACCGCGGACTGATTAAAAAATTCGAAGTTTCCTATAGCGAGTTACAAGCCGCTAAAGCTATATAATAGCTGCGCGAGCGATTTGTGTTTTTACAAAAAATCAAAAAGGAAAACCAATGTGTGGTGCTAAGTGCGTAGCATATAAAGGGCTAATTCCTTTGTACCCAACAGTGCTAGTTTTCTAAGTGGAGTATTTTACGTGCGTGAGAAGTGCTTGCGGCACAATTTTAAACGCACTTTGGTGACTTGCGCCCAACGCGGGACCCGTTTGGTTATATCCAAGACTTGCAACCATCCATTGCTATACCACAGAGCAACCACAAGTATCCACCGCAGGATTATATTTAGTCACAAGAGGCCATCGAAGGATTAATACCCGAAAATGAGTAGTACCCATTCCACGGAGTAAGTTGCCGCATGTAAATTATATTTATGTACATAAATAAAAACACCACAAAATTTCCTTAAAATTTGTTTGCATTTATATCTACGAACTGTACAATTCGGTAAAATATTCACCGTTACAAGAAAAACGGTTTCATGATATATATGCGCGGTTATATATGTATGTACATACATAGTTCCACTCGCCACTTTTCATCAAATTTGCACCCGTTGTTTGCGCTAACTTCCATCCGTATGTACATACGCATATATGTATATATAAGCTTATGTATGCATTGTTTCGCGTTTCACATTCCCGACATCCCAATTAAAACCAGAGATTTGGATTTAGTTTGCTCTGAGCGCACGCGCTGAGCAGTCAGCGAGCGAGTAAGCAAACGAGGGCAGCGCAAGAGTAGATCGGCAAGCAAACGAGGGCCTCATTAGCTCTGCCCTCGCGAGGGCGTCGTTGCGAGCGAGGAACTCATTTGCAGCAGGAGACGAGCGAAGCGAGTAAACGAGCGAGGCACTCATTTGCAGCAGCAGACGAGCGAGGCGAGTAAACGAGTGAGGCAAACGAGCGAGGAAAATGAGGCAAGCAGATTAGACAGGCAAACGGGTTGTTTGGTCAGCTATAATGTATGGGATAAAAATTGCATTAAATAAGAATTTCGAGTAAAGAATTGTACGCACACACGCAGATATGTATATACATACATATGTATATACACATATGTATGTACTTATTTATGCATATATATTCTCATGCACAGAAGTATAGATGCGTGATATTTTGACCAGTTTTGTCTACTAGGTAGGCACATATGTGCATTAGACTGCATCACCAAAAAATGTTGCGGTTTTTCCGCCAGGATTACAAAATTTATTATATTTTAAGACGGCCACCAAAATATTTCGGAAAAATATTAAGATTTAAGTGAGCTGGACCGATTTGAAAATACCTCCAAAAATTTAGTTTTTTATGAATAAAAATAGTTTCTTAAAGAACTTTTTGAAAAAAGTCCCCTCAGATGACAAAACAGATTAAGCTTACAAAATCTGCATAAAAATATGCAGGACCAGAAATATGCGTTTTACAATGAAGCTTGGCAGAGACTACTTTGGCCACTAAATTAACATATTAACGAGAGATAAATTAATATTTCATATCAATAATTGCATAAAAAATTATATTTCTTGCCCTCATTTGATTGAAAGGAAAAAACATTTCATATAATTTTATTTATTTGCAACAGCTGGCGACCGACGCAGCGATCTTTCTGCTTTGTGTTGGCCTTAGCGTTGCCAAATTTTAGCTATGTGGACGGCTGCTTTGAAATTCAACGCAAACGCAACGGCAAAGTTGTATGTTAACCGGCCTCTATTCTTCGTTTACGCAAATTTTCCCATGGCTACATATCCATACATACATACATAAGTACATATGTCCTTGAACAACAGGCCACAAATAATTTTTTCACCAAGGATTATATTTCATTCAGGTATACAGCATAACTGCTACAAGTAGCAAACTATTTTGGGAGTGTTAACAAGTGCTTACTTGTTTTTTGTTTCTGCGGCACAAACGATTATAATACATATCTTCGTTACTTACTTTTCTCTGTAAAGACAAAATACATGCATATGTACAGACTTCTTTTTTCAAATTTTCTCAACAGTGGGGGTTAAAATAAATGAAAACACTTTTTTTCTTCATTTGGTTATTGATTTATGATAAATTATCTCATTTCTATTTAATTTATTGACAGATTTTACAAAGCGAAATTACTGGATTTCAGCATGATTTGCTTATAAATTACAAATGAGCAGTAAATTACGATAATGTGAATATGCTTTTATACTATATTCACATTACATTAAATTACTTCGTTTCGATGAAATTACTTCACGTAGTTCACATTTTCTTTCATAATTTATATAGCACGTGCACGTACGAGTGTGTGGTTTGTACTTGATTTCAAAAAACTAATGGTTGCATAGCTTTAGGCATTTTTTCAAATGTCCCTAACAGTGGGGGCTAAAATAAATCTTTTTTTCTTCATTTGGTTGTCGATTTATGATAAATTATTTCATTTATATTTAATTTATTGACAGATTTTACAAGCCGAATTTACTTGATTTCAGCAGGATTCGCTTATAAATTACAAATGAGCCGTAAATTACGATAATATGAACAAGCGGGGCACCGAAATTGCGCATATGGAAACTGTGCATTTAGATATTATTTCGGTTTTAACCGAAAGTGTGCATATATGCTTTATTTCGGTTTTTGTCATATGCATTATTTCGAGTTTGAACCGAAACTGTGCATGTATGCATTACTTCGTTTTTTTTTCATATGCATTATTTTGCTTTTAAAACGAAAGTATGCATATGCATAATTTCGGTATTTTCTCATATGGATTGTTTCAGTTTTTCAACCGAAACTGTGCATGTATGCATTACTTCGTTTTTTTTTTATATGCATTATTTCGGGTATAAGAATTTAAACACGCTCTTGTTTTTAGTGCAAATATGGGGTTTTATTGTAAATAAATCTACATCTATATGAAGGCCTTAATTAACGTTCGTTGAAGTCATTTCTTCGTACAAGCAGACGTACATATCGATGCCTCCAAACCATACTATGCTAAGTCTGGCTAAGTCTAAGCTGACATAGCATAGTATGGTTTGGAGGCGGTTCTATGTACTATATCTATATACTGTTACTCACAAAATTGAGTATACGGATTGTTTTTGTTAATACTCGCAATGTTATACATGCATTCAAATATTTTTTTTATTTTTGTTTTGTGTTGAAATATGGCATATATTTTAGCAAACCCCATTTAAATACAAATATGAAGCTGTGTACGAAAATTATGAAAACTCTGCAAAGTAGACTTTTTAACACGAATTTCTAAAAAAAAAATCAGGTAAGTATGTAGTTTTATAGTCCATTCAGTTTTAGTATAATGTGGAAATTTCAATTTCAATTTAATTTTGAAATTTGCACATTTATTATACTAAAACTGAATGGACTATAAAACTACAATACCCGATCTTTTAAGAAATTCTTGTTAAAAAGTTTGCAATTTTGCTGAAACTTTGCAGATTTTTCATAATTTTCGTACACAGTTTCATACTTGGATTAAAATGGGGTTTGCTAAAATATAATATAAGCCATATTTTAATAACAAATTAACAACAAACTTTTGCAAATACTAACAAAAAAATACGTATACTCCATTTTGTGAGTAACAGTACCTACATAGAACAATATGAACAAAAGTTATTTGAAGCGTTCGGACGTTCCCATTTTCAATATACTTACAATCGATAATCCTATAGCTTTCCGAAAAAAATTGTATGCGACTGGCAAGAGTAACCAAAACTAGCTTTAGTATTAAAATTTTTACAAATTAAGTAAACGTTACGACTCTTTTTTGGTGACAGGTAATAAGATCAACGGAAATAAGGTCAATGACTTTATTTCCCACCCTGGTGCGAAATAAAGTCAATTGACATTATTACATTTTTAAAAACGAAATAAAATCCATTGACATTATTTCTCTTTCAAACATTAAATTTTCGTCACGCTACGCTACGCACAAAGTGCCAAAATGGCACTTTTACAAAAAAAAATTACATTTCAATACATTTTTGTGAAATCCTTTGCGTGCACTGCCTTTTCTCAACTAAAATTTTCTAATTTATAAAAGCTATTCAACTGGTTTATCTTATTTTATCATTACACTTTTGTTTGGAAAATGTAGCTTTATTTTATTGCTAAATGTGAATGATTAAAAGGAATTACACCTTTTTTGGCACTTTTATTTTTCTATTTGGCACTTTTTTTATCCTCAATATGACACCTCATAACTAAGGAGAGTTGGCAGCCCTGATTGGAAGATTTCTGCTGTGTTTTGAGGAACAACTTGTCTGCAGTAAAAAAGCATAAAATTTGTGTTTCAAAAGTGTGTGAAAACCAATCAATTAACTTATATGATCTCGGTTCCGATATTAAATAATCAATAATTGTTTATACCCGCATTTTGGCACAATGGCTCGTTGAATGTGCCATCTAATAAATAGCGTCGTCATTCTCCTTAGCTGCTGTTAAATGATGTCGTCACAAATTGCTGGCGGAGACATGAATACAGTGTAAGAAACTTCTTTTTCTATAATTGTTTCCTTATGCAAAAGTTGGTTTCTTTTCCACCTTAGACATTCCGAATTCGTTCAAAATATGCTAATTTAAAACACAGAATTCTTTCAGTGTTCCTCCGGGGTTTTTGGACATGGACTGTTTCTTCAATTTAATAGTGTTCGCTTTATTTTTGTGGAAACGAAACATGTTTTGCAAGTTATGGATCATTTCTACACTCGTTCTTCAAATATTTCTCGTATTCCAGCTGTACGTAATTTAAATTTGTTTAATAAAATCAATTGGTGGTAGTTCATGATTGTGTGTGGATTAATATCACAACACTGAGGATTTGGCAATAACCTTTTTCAGCTATTAAAAAACAACACTTTCGGGGCAATGTTTATTGTAAGAACAACATTTTTTTCTATGAATCGACATACTTTAAGCATTGTTGACGCTATTTCCATTTGAACGAGGAAATAGCGTCAATGACTTTATTTCCAACTTTTTGTTGATTTTATTTCGCTTTTGAAAAGGTAATAATGTCAATTGATTTTATTTCGCATCAGGGTGGGAAATAAAGTCAATTGACCTTATTTCCATTGACCTTATTACCTGTCACCCCCTTTTTTACCTCCCTTTTATTAGCTCGGGATGTAACTATGTAATATTGATGCGCCTAAAAGATGTAGCGATTTCTATTTTCAAGTTACATGCCTGATGACAGTACGAATGGAAATTATAATAGCGAGGTTTTTGATTTTTAAACAATAATTTTATTTTACATGTAAATTTTTCGTTCGACCGCTTGAAAGAAAGCACAATTTGTAATTTAACTTTGGACCGTTCCTAATATATTTTTACGTTGTTTTTGTTGTAAGGCTTACAGAACATAAGCTGTACTAAATTTTTGTATAGATTTCCAATTCTTTTTAATCGTGTGCTACAATTAGGAAGGATTTCTGGAAGGTATGATTTCTCCGAAAAAAAAATAATTAAAAGTGTAGTTGGAAAGCCGCAAATATCTTGAAACGGAATGGACCAATTATTCCAATATTTTGGTGGATGAAAGACAACATACGTAGTTATCGATTGGCATCTGTATACTTTGTCCAGGCAAAATTTTATTTTTTTGGTCTTGGTTGACACTTTTCAGGAAACACCCATATGCATAATTTCGGTTTTTTCTCATATGCGTTATTTCGGTTTTGAGTCAAAATTGTGCATATATGCACTATTTCGGTTTCTGTCATATGCATTATTTCGGTTTTCAAACGAAACTGTGCATATATGGATTACTTCGTTTTTCTCATATGCATTATTTCGGATTTGAACCGAAACTGTGCATGTATGCATTATTTCGGTTTTCGTCATATGCGTTGTTTCGGTTTTCAAGCGAAAGTGTGCATATGCATAATTTCGGGGTTTTCTCTTATGCATTATTTCGGTTTTCGTCATATGCGTTGTTTCGGTTTTCAAGCGAAAGTGTGCATATGCATAATTTCGGGGTTTTCTCTTATGCATTATTTCGGTTTTCGTCATATGCGTTGTTTCGGTTTTCAAGCGAAAGTGTGCATATGCATAATTTCGGGGTTTTCTCTTATGCATTATTTCGGTTTTCGTCATATGCGTTGTTTCGGTTTTCAAGCGAAAGTGTGCATATGCATAATTTCGGGGTTTTCTCTTATGCATTATTTCGGTTTTGAACCGAAACTGAGCATGTGTGCATTACTTCGTTTTTCCCATATGCATTATTTCGGTTTTGAACCGACACTGTGCATGTATGCATTACTTCGTTTTTTCCATATGCATTATTTTGGTTTTCAACCGAAACTGTGCATGTATGCGTTACTTCGTTTTTCACATATGCATTAATTCGGGTTTAAACCGAAACTGTGCATGTATGCATTAATCCGTTTTTCCCATATGCATTATTTCAGTTTAGAACCGAAACTATGCATGTATACATTACTTCGTTTTTTTCCATATGCATTATTTCGGTTTTGAACCGACACTGTGCATGTATGCATTACTTCTTTTTTCCCATATGCATTATTTCGGTTTTCTAACGAAAATATGCATATGCAAAAATTCGGTATTTTGTTATATTGACGTATCATTTCGATTTCGAACCGAAACTATGCATATACGCTTTAACTCGGTCGCTCAGAGGAGGAAGTTGTCAAAAATCTCTTTAATAGAAAGCTGTAAGGTAGTTTGCAATTGTTAGCTAAATTAATAATTAAAATGCCATTATCAGGGGCTGCATTATGAGAATTGTGTACATTCTTCAATTTGCGATTCAGGAAGTGTGGGAATGAGTTTAAGTTGTCAAAATTGTGTACAATTCTCTTGCGAAAAACTCACAGCGTTTTATTCGGTGAGTTTTTGGTTGTGAGTTTTCACTCGGTGTACACCACATTTTCTGACAGTTACAGAATCCAGTCCCGGGAAATCAGCATTAAACTCGCACATCGTATAAATGTTGTGAAAGATTCGATACGAATTTTCTGGTTTACAACTGAACTCTCAGTGCGCTGTTGTAACGCCTATATATATACATATCGTTGCCTTAATATAGAAAGGGACTATCTTATATCGTCGCTGAAATACAAAAAGCCGTAACTAAGTAAAAATCCAAAATTTCCGTTTTCATTTATCATGATGCATTTCATCGAATTATAAGTCCGCCCATCAATTTAAGCAATAAAAAAATTTTACTCAGTTACGTTTTTTTTGCATTTCAACGACCATATGAGTTAGGGTCTTTCTATATTAAGGTAACGGTATACATATATATACGCGCAGGTTCGCACTTATAGCAACTCTAAAATATTCTTATCGAAAGTTATCGAACATTCCGTTGACATTTCTCGAGGCTTCTACTGTCATCTGTCGACCATTCTCTCATTCTCCCGCTGCGCAATGGCGCCTCTGCCGCAAAAACGTTGCAAAAATCAAAAAGTGTATGAAAGCATTCGATAAAGCGTGTATTCGTATATACGAATTTTTCAGAGATTACGAAAATATATTGTTATTAAACAGGGACTAGTAGTTTAAAGGGTGTTCGCACGAGTAGATTTTTCAGGCAAATTTAGTTTTCCTATTTAAATTCATTTTCAACATTGTAAACAACAATTCGTGTTGAATTGAAAATCGCCTCGTCTGAATAGGGATGGCAATTTTTCACTTTCAACTTCCTATTCAAATTTTGTTGCCCGTAAAATCGCCTCGTGCGAACACCCTCTTAGAACTACACTACCCAATAAACACCAAACAAATATTTCTACAACCATGGAGAAATTCATAGTTTTAAAGTTGATATCCAACATCATTTTCCAAATTATCTCTAACTTTGGACTGGAAGTTGAGATAAACATGAGAAAAACAGTTTTCTCTAACGGCCCATGTCCACAGGCAAAAGTTTTTGCCTACCAACTGTAATTTGTATTGCCTGATATAAATTTTGTCAAAGGCAATATTTGTGCGTGGGCAGTTTTTATCTTGATAAAATCAATGTCACACTAATCACTCAAAAAATTAAAAAAATATGCTATTTCACACCAAGAACATAATAACAAATATTTTAATAGAAAACAGCTCAATTTATCGCGCAGCTGTCAAAGTACCAAATTGCTGGCAATATACCAAATTGCTGGCAATATTTATCAAGATAAAAGCTCTGACAACTATTGCTTGCCAAGAGCAATATGAGGTCCCCATTGGGAAAATTTTGGGCCGGTATTGTCTATAGAGCTAAATACACTATGCATACGAAGGGTCTAAGGGCTTAGTATACTATAAAACGTTTCCATAAACTTTCTTCAGAAATGTGTTTTTGTTTCACAAAGTTTCAAAAAATACATTTATAAACAATATTAACAAAAGCACATATACACTGCCGGAACAAAGTATTGGCACTGCAAATTTTTCACAATATATGCAACAATTTTTATTCTAATATTTTTCCGCCACTTTTGTATAAAAATATGGTTCATTCAACAACAAAAAGCATAAAAATAAAATTCCTAAACTTTGTGCAAAACTCGCGAAATTCAGCAAATTTTCATCAAAATTTTAAACTTTTTAATCAGATTTTTTAGAATTTGTTAGAGTATGCAGTTTTGCACCCCATTAAATTCTAGTACAAAAATGCAAGTTCGAAGTTAGTCAAAAATCGCGTTGATTTTTGAGAATTTTGTTTGTTGAAGTTGTTTTTCATTTTTTCCATATAAAGTATTTTGGAAAAAAAATTTTGTATGGAAGAGACTGCATGAAAAAAATTGCCAAAAATCAACGGTAATTCCTAGCTAGTTAAAACTTGCATTTTATTATAATAAAATTCTAAAAAATCTGATTTAAGAGTTGAAAATTTTCATGAAAATTTGCTGAATTTTCGCGAGTTTTGCACAAATTTTAGGCATTATATTTTTATGTTTTTTGTTGTAGAATGATCTATATCTTTATACGAAATTAGCGGAAAATATTAGAATGGAAATTGTTGCATATATTATGAAAAATTTGCTATGCCAATACTTTGTTCCGGCAGTGTACATTTTTTACAAACTTTTTTTTTTTTTTTTTTTACTTTAGTTTTATTTACACAAGACCAATCATCAGAGAAGGCCATTACAAACTCAAATTAATTTAATTTAAAATTACAAATCAACCGGCCTATTATGGAGAAAAGTTGGGGAACGCAACTATTGATTCCGAGTGAAACGCAATTTTGACAGTTTTTCGAGAAAATATTATACGAACGCTTTTGTTTATCGGAAGAAGTGATAAAATAACTAAAACCATGATACAAAAAGAAGGTAGTTTCATTTAATGACATTCGTTGTTGTTGTTAACTATTTGACTTTTAATAAAATTATGACATTTCATCAAATTCATGCTACCTGATTACTAGAAGAAATGATTTTTTCTTAAGCAGAAGATTTTATCAGTACATTCAAAGATGTGGAATATGATGAACTAGAAAATTATGCCGGCTAAATGATGTCGAAAATGGGGTTGGCGACTAGGTTTCAGAACGCATGAAGAAAGTGTAACTGCAATACCGCGTAACTGACATTTTTTGCCAAAAATTGGATTTGCTCACACAAGCTCTTGGCTCAAGCCTTATCCATTCGTGCGGGAAATGCGATTTCTTTGTAAAAAAGAGAACCATTTTGATATGTGAGTGTTTTTACTCTCTTAAAAATAATTTATGCAATCTCACATACGCAGTTGTGCATTTTGTTGATACACGCGTTTGTACTTTAAACGACGATCTGTTAGTTGTTCATCGCAGGGCGGTCTGTTCAAGCCGACTTCAGGTGTTTTGCATAAATTAAAAGCTTGGAAATTTAATGATGCTAAAAAGCAAAATCTGATGAAAAATTTAAAAGCAAATTTGAACCTAAATATAAAAAGGTTTTATTTGGGAAGAACATTGTTTAGAATTCGATTTTTGAATCGCAAGAACGCATTAAAAAAAAAACAAACAGAAAAATGCGCGCGTGGTTTTTATTACAAAATGAAAAGAACAATTACGATGAAGTCTCCTTTAACAGTACCAAGTACTGATAATGGTTTTTGATTTGAAATGTTATTTCGTTGGTATAAATATGGGAAAGAAAATACTCCGATTTATTGTTTTAATATTATCAAAGTGGCAAGGCCGTTGATAATACTCACAATTTATGAAACTTCAAAAAATGTTATTATCCGTCAAAAGTTGTTTTTTGAAACTACCTTCTTTTTTGTATCATGACTAAAACCAACAAAATAATTCAAAAAGCCAAATAAGAAACTAAGTGGATAATTTACACTGAAGGAAATAAAAATGTAAGAGGCGTTTATTAATGGTAGAGTGCACAAATTAAAATATATTTTCCCAAAGATCAAGGCCATCCACAAAACTAATATTTTTCTAGAACTCAAGCAGAAATTAAAAAAAAAATGCGCCTATGTTGGATCGTCCTATTAACTGAAGGAGATAAGAGTCTGTAATATATATTCATCTATGTGTACATGAAAATAAATTACGTTTAAGTTTATAAAATAGTTATTACGTGCGTGTCGCTCTATTTATTTCGCAGTAGTGGCCGTTTTTCAATTTTAAGCGTCATCAGGGTATGTTCTCTACATAAATATTAAAACACTGCAAGGATACATTTGAGTCACGACTTAGAGAAATAGAGATTGCGCCAATCGCGGTACCGCTAATCCGCTCTTTGTGATTTTGACAGAATCAGATGTGTGCGTGACGTCATCTTGGTGCCATTGTTGATTGTGAGCATACGAAAAAACCAAATAACAATTTTAATATATGTGCGTTAATATTTATGCGTGGTTTTAAACAATTATTGAGACATTACAAAGCAAAATGAAGTGTGCCGTGGCAAAGTGTAATAGCGAACACAAAAGGAAAGCGTGCGATATAAGTTTTTTTTTCGTTTCCTACGGACGCAAATCTGGCGTAAAAGTGGAAGCAGTTCTGCCGGCGAGGAGATGCATTAAACCCCAAATCGAGCTATGTTTGCATGAAGCACTTTACTAGTGAAGATATTGAAAATAATATTTTTAGTGCTGGTATGAGGTAATGCACCAGTGGATAAGTTAGCCAGGCACTAATTCAAGCGGCATCTTACCGCGCTGTTACGTACCTAATACAAAACAGTGGCCAAATTATTATACATTTAAAAGTTCAGCTTAAATTATGTTTTACTTACATAGAATATTTGTTTCCAAAGAAGCCACACTCATGCATCCTCTCGGAAATGGTACAAAAGTCATCAAATAAAAGCTGTGGAGTCAACAGCTGTGGAGTTTATGATGGTTGGCTACCGTCCACAAATATAAATGTGCAGTCTGCATGGCTTTTTACAATGGCGAGTCCAAAAATTCACTTTGCTGCACACCTTCCATTTGGTCATGAAATTGCAAACTCTGTTAATACATCCATTTTTTCATGTGCTAAAAATCGTACTTACCTAAAGGGCTACATTTCCAAAGTTATTGCTACGTGTTCCTAGTTAATCAATCTTTGTATATTTATTGATTCCTGCAAAAATTGAGCCATGTAATATTAAAACTAACACATTTTCCTGCATTGTTTACATATTTTTATATGTGTTTTGGCATTTCTCTCTCGCAATCGCACCAAGATGACGTCACGCAAAAATTACGCTCAAAAATCCTCTCTCATTGGCGCAATCTTGTATTCTATCATTCTTGCATTTGAGTCGCCCAACAAGACATTTGTTTGCAGCGCAATTACTTACTCTCTTTATCTCTCCATTCTCTTGTTGAGTGCGGGCAAACACATACCGCTTGGAGTATGCGTAAGTAAATAAAATTATAGTTTAAAAAACTAAACCTTCCCTATTATAATTGCCATTCGTACTGTCATCAGGTATGTAACTTGAGAATAGAAATCGCTGCATCTTTTAGGCGCATAAATATTACATAGTTACATCCCGAGCTAATAAAAGTAAGGTAATAATAAAAACCGATCAATAGCAAGAAAAGAAGTACATATTTGCTTTGCAAGCGACAATTACCTCAACTGAAAAATATCCGCAAGCAGCGTACTGTGCTTGCGAGTATTTTAGTATTTTCATAGAGCTGTTGATTGTTGGTATTTGGGTTCTGCTAATTATGTGCTTATGCGGACATGTATATATGTATTTATATCAAAGATATTGTTGATGCTTGCCCTTACTACTACGTTATTTGGTTAAAAATATTCAATATATATGCACANGGTACAAAAGTCATCAAATAAAAGCTGTGGAGTCAACAGCTGTGGAGTTTATGATGGTTGGCTACCGTCCACAAATATAAATGTGCAGTCTGCATGGCTTTTTACAATGGCGAGTCCAAAAATTCACTTTGCTGCACACCTTCCATTTGGTCATGAAATTGCAAACTCTGTTAATACATCCATTTTTTCATGTGCTAAAAATCGTACTTACCTAAAGGGCTACATTTCCAAAGTTATTGCTACGTGTTCCTAGTTAATCAATCTTTGTATATTTATTGATTCCTGCAAAAATTGAGCCATGTAATATTAAAACTAACACATTTTCCTGCATTGTTTACATATTTTTATATGTGTTTTGGCATTTCTCTCTCGCAATCGCACCAAGATGACGTCACGCAAAAATTACGCTCAAAAATCCTCTCTCATTGGCGCAATCTTGTATTCTATCATTCTTGCATTTGAGTCGCCCAACAAGACATTTGTTTGCAGCGCAATTACTTACTCTCTTTATCTCTCCATTCTCTTGTTGAGTGCGGGCAAACACATACCGCTTGGAGTATGCGTAAGTAAATAAAATTATAGTTTAAAAAACTAAACCTTCCCTATTATAATTGCCATTCGTACTGTCATCAGGTATGTAACTTGAGAATAGAAATCGCTGCATCTTTTAGGCGCATAAATATTACATAGTTACATCCCGAGCTAATAAAAGTAAGGTAATAATAAAAACCGATCAATAGCAAGAAAAGAAGTACATATTTGCTTTGCAAGCGACAATTACCTCAACTGAAAAATATCCGCAAGCAGCGTACTGTGCTTGCGAGTATTTTAGTATTTTCATAGAGCTGTTGATTGTTGGTATTTGGGTTCTGCTAATTATGTGCTTATGCGGACATGTATATATGTATTTATATCAAAGATATTGTTGATGCTTGCCCTTACTACTACGTTATTTGGTTAAAAATATTCAATATATATGCACATACATATGTATGTATTTATTTCAGTTTTCTGCAATAAGGTAATGAATAAAGTTATGAAAACTAGTCAATGTTAAAGAAATCTGTATAGTTTATTTGTTAAACGGGTATAATAATCCAGAACAAATATTTAAGGAAAAAAAATATAAATTTAACAAGAGAATGCTTTTCAATAACAAGTATTTTAAATGAGGTGTGCATCACAATTATACGCCAACCATATATTGAAAAGTTTTGACTATTAATTTGTCATTATTTAATTTGGTTTTTTGTAATTATAATTCATTCTTTAACAACCATACGAATTGCTAGCTTTTCCATTCGATTTCGTTGAATATGCAGCTTTGTAACCCATGTAATTTTAACACATTGAAGTGCATGTATGAAGTAGCAAGGACATACAGTTGATATTGATATTTTTTTATTGATTTTTTTTTATTGACGGTGCCCGTCATTTCTTCCATACGAAGCATGTATGTTAACACGATTTTTTATATGGAGAAAAAGACACCAACAACTTCAACAAAAAAAAAATTACAAATACAGTAAAACCCGCTTAAGTACCCCGCGAAAAATGTCAGCTTTTTGAGGTACTTAGGCGGGTTGGGTACTTAAAACATAATTACTGATGTAGTTACGTTTTCTCGTTAACTTACATAAATACTTGCATAACAACATCGTAGCATTATTTAAATACATAAACAAGCAAAGAAAAACTTAAAAAAAATATTATTAATTTTGATGAGCTTCTTTGGCCTAGTTGGTGATTAGTGCAAGTAAAAACAAAGTTTTTTCTTCACTGCTTTGCCCTACGTTTCGCTAAACTCCTTAGCATCCTCAGGGGCCAATCTTTATTTTAAATTAACAAACAAAAGAAGATACAAACAAAAACAATTAGGAACAAAAGTTACATTGAACATGTAGTTAATAAAGTCTCAATATTTGAATTTATCACGCAGCAAATATATACACTTACTTTCATATACGTATATTTGTTAACATATAAACACATAAACATATAAACACTAAAACATAAACACTTAAAAGCTAGAGCATTGTACCATTATCGTTTGGTACACTTGTCATACTGATTTTCTTGTCACAAACATAATAAATAAGTAGCCGCAATATCATCAGTGTCTTCTTTTGTATTCATCGTTCTTTTTCTATTCTGTAATATGCGAAGGCTCTCTAGTGTGTATCTTGTCCTCTCTCTCTTTTCAACATCTATTATTCTGGCGTTTGCAAGATCAGCTGTGTGACTGTTTTCTAACATATGTTGTGCGAGTGCTGTGTTTTTCTTTTCCTTTCTTATGTCCGCTTCGTGTTCTGCTAAACGGATTCCCAGTGTTCTTTTCGTTGTACCTATATATATTTTGTTGCAGTCTACATTTTCTCCTCCCATGCATTTCACTTCGTACACCACGTTGCTTTGTTGGTAGGTTTCGATCGGACTTTTAGTTTTTGTGAAGATTGTGGACAGTGTGCAATTTGACTTGTACGCCAGAGTTATGTTTTTCTTATGTTCGTTTATGTTGTGGTTGAATTTGTCCGTCAACTTAGGTATGTATGTAACGCTAAAGTATTGTTTTGTTTCAGTTGTTGCGGTGGGTGTTATTTTCTTTTCTTTGTTGTTTACTTCTGTTAATTTTTGTTCTATTCGAGTTTTTATGAGGTGACTGGGGTAATTGTTGTTTGTGAGGATTTTGTAGATTTTCTTTGTATTTTCATCTAAAAATTGTTTGTGGCTTATGGTCAGTATTTTATTTATCAAATTTTTTGCTGCGTTAATTTTGTATTTCATGGGTTGCGAGGACAGAAAATTTATTATTCGTCCAGACGATATAGGCTTGGAGTACCAGTCAAGTACTATTTCGTCATTTTTTCTATGGATGAGGACGTCTAAAAAGGGGATCTTGAAATTTTCCTCTCTTTCAATAGTAAATTGCAGCTTGTTGTGGTACCGGTTTAATGTTTTCAGAATAATATCTACGTCTTTCGTTTCACTATCGCGAAGATGTCGTCCACGTACTTAACTATGAATTTGATGTCAATGTTTTGAAGTTTCTTTAATTCCGAGATTGTATTATCCAATAATTCGTCCATGATTATATCTGCTATAGTCGGGGAGAGGGGATTACCCATCGGCATCCCAAAACTTTGTGTGTAGATTTTGCCATCGTACATGAAATAATTGTTATCTTTCAGACAGAAGTTTAAGAGATCCAAAAACTTGTTTTTTGGTATGTTTGTTCTAGACATAATTTGACTGAATTTGCTCATTATTATTTTGATGGCTAGATATGTGGGAATGTTGGTGAATAATGACACCACGTCAAATGATACTAATAAGTCCTCTTCACATATACGCACCTTCTGTAATCTTTCTTTCAGTCTCAATGAGTTTCGTATGTTGTATTCCTCCGACGTTAAGTCACCTAAGAATTTTCCAATAAATTTTGACAGACCATAACACGGGACACTGACAGATGACGCTATAGGACGTAGGGGTAAGTTCGGTTTATGGATTTTTGGTAAACCATAGAGCCGTGGCGCAGTCGCTGCGGTGCAGGTAAGTTGTTTCTTTTCTTTAATATTTATATTTTTGTTTTTGTAAAGTTCGCCGATCAATTTATTATTCTGTTTTTGTAGTGCATTTGTTGGATCATTTCTTGCTATTCTATATGTGTTTTTGTCTCCTAGCAAGCTATTCATTTTTTCCCTATAATCTGTTTTATATATTGCTACTGTTTTGTTTCCTTTGGCTGAGTCTGTTATGATAATATCCTCCTT
>NW_016158342.1:140335-141132 GCF_001687245.7 Rhagoletis zephyria | reverse complement strand
AATATGCAAACAGATTCTGGCTCGAGCTCGTCTTCTACTGAAACTGAATAGGCTAAAACTTTTTTTTAATTTTCTAAATTTTTATAAATATTATAGAAAGTTTGAGACTTCAACTCACATGTCTTTTGTTATAGAATTAACTATATTTTTATAAAAAATTTAAATTAAGTAAGGAAATAACAAATTTTCAAAACCTATCAATACATTTTACTACTCTTTTCCTGAGCACAGCTGTACATACATATGGACGTAATACCTTTGATTTGTTTTAAAGTAATGAATTTTCATACTGATAATACTATATTGTATTTAAAAGTCTATTAGTTATTATTTGTTAAATTATTGCGCTGTTATTTGGTTGTAATATTGTTAATAATAAAAAATAGGCTTAAAAATTAACTGATTTTTATAAGCTCTTATTTAACTTGGTCATCCCGCGCAAATCGCGGAAATTTCCAATCGATTTTAAACTGACTTCCCGACAAGATAGAGAATTGAAATTTTCAGCATAGTTCCAATCACGATGACAATGCAATTTAAATGTAAATAATAATAATAATATCCCAACGGTTTTTACCCTCCATTCCCGCCCATCCGCACGAGGGGCGCAGTCCGCATGACGTACGGAACCAATATTTTAAATTTTTGTGCCGAGTCACGATAGGCAGGAGTTTGTTAAGTGTCGAGATCTAAAACTGTTCAGCTACAGAACTAAATTCATCAGCTGATTTTATGTATTTATGTCAATAATTCACTTATTGAGAGAGGAGAGTATCGCTTTCTTAATGCTGAAAAGC
>NW_016158342.1:114970-137320 GCF_001687245.7 Rhagoletis zephyria | reverse complement strand
CTCCTAGTATCAGACTCGATTACCGGCGGACGGGGTTGAGTAACTGAGTTACTAGTTGAGGGTAGAGTAAGCGTTGGAAGATTGGATGGCGGTGCCACAACTTCAACGGGGGACGGGGAAGATACTGCAGGGTCGTTATTATTAGAAGCAGACTTTGATATATGTTCTTTTGAGGAAGATAACTCCGTTGTCTGTGGACATGGAGAAGAAAGGTTAATTAAGTCATTCGGAAGAGTGTTCTGACGTGCAACGGTCCTTTCATTCGGCGGACTATGAAGACGCCATATGGTCCAGGGGTCTTGATTCAAAGGCGGTCAAAAAATAGTAAGATTTATGGCTAACAGAGCGTAATTTGCCAAATAACGTAAAACCACTATAAAATTGTTAAAGTTGCCGGCGCACCGCGGCGGTAGTGTAGCAAAGCTATTCCTAGTCTAGATATGAACCTCGTTGTAGGCATCATATGAAGGAGATACAATTAAAAGACTCCAGATGTCGCCCCGCCAGAAGAAGTTAAATATTGGGCCTAAATATATGCCATGCTACAGCGGAAATGGATGACACGCCATTTCTTTAAATAAAATTAACTGCTGCTATTGTGCATATGTATGTTTATACAAAACGTAAGCAAACAACATTTTGCTTGCCAAGTCTTCTGTTCTCTTTCATTGCAAGTTGAATTATTTTAATATCTATTGCAAAATTTTGTACATAAAATAAAATAACAATTTTTAATATACATCGCTTTTATAAATGGACTAAAAATTNATTTTTTAGCAAGAAAATTTTGTCAAAACTGCACTAAAATGAATAAAATAAAATAAGTTAAGGTCTCGTTAAAGTTACTAAAAGCCATTTAGTGAAAGGAGTTATTCAAACTTTAATGAAAATTACTAACAATTTGTACTAATTTACTTCGTTTTTAAAAAAGCTTGTCGGCGAATTCAGCGTACATGCATAATTGGTTAGGTATGTATGTATGCAGATATTTAAATTCCGGTTTGCTATTCGCGCGACAAGCTTTTTTAAAACCGAAGTAAATTAGTACAAATTGTTAGTTGTTTTCATTCGAGTTTGAAGAACTCCTTTCACTAAAGGGCTTTTAGTAACTTTAACGAGACCTTAACTTATTTTATTTTATTAATTTTAGCAGAGTACGAAAACAAACAATAGCACACGTTTCGATGTCGTTTAGTTTCGCTCATACATGGTAACGAAACACAAACGATTCAAATAAGTCGGGAACATTTTGCGAGCGGTAACTTTTCTCTGCTAGCGTTCGCGATCAGTGTTGCCGCGCCGTCTCAAGAAAATGTATCACCGACCTAGCCAAAAATGTATCCAAATGTATCCAATTTTCTTTTTTTACGTATCCATCTCATAATTAGTAAGAAAAACAAAACATTTTAAAGAAAAACGACATAATTTAACCCACCCTAAGGACTTGAAATACATGTATATATATTTTAATTTTTCATAAAATCAAACAATTGTAATTTAAGTTTATAAATTACATTTTTCGTACATAAGTATTTTGCAAAGTAGATATAATAAATAGTAATTAATATGTTACATTTGTACATGTACACTCTAAAAAGTTCATGTAAAACTACTAATGAAAAGTATCTATTTTTCAACAAGAATCTGTATAAATATACACTTACGGTAAAAACAACGCCGACGAAATTTTTTTCCCTGTTACGGTGTTTCTACTGTAACTACAGCTACGTAACGAAACTTTTTAGTTTTTATAGTGACCGTTGATAAATCCTTAGCTTATTGTGTTATATTTTGTGATGAAAAACATAGTAAGTGCCAATCAGTTTTTGGAAAGCAGCGATATTTTAAAAAAAAAGTAACGGTTTTATCCGAAAAACAAAAAATTTACATAATTGTATACAAGCGGCAAAACATGCGAAATGTTGATATCTCACGCGCAGTACGTTGCAATGAATCCTCAGAGATTCTGGATGAAATATATGGAAACGGAGAGTTTGGCCCGTCGTACTGGAAGCGGGCGACCACGGAAGACAACTGAGCGCGATGATAGGGATATTGTCAAGGTAGCTCTGCGGGATCGGTTTAAAACTGCTCCCGAAATTGCCGCGGAAATAAAGGATACCATCAACATGGATATTAGTGTCTCAACGGTAGAGCGCCGCTTGAGGGAAAATGACTTGATGGCCCATAGACCGGCTAAAAAGCCGCTTCTATCCACAAAAATGCGTTCTGCCCGACTATCCTGGTGTCGTGAAAAAAGAAATTGGTCACGAAACGACTGGGAACGAGTCATATTTTCTGATGAGTGCAAAATAAATCTATTCAGCTCCCATTCGGGATGCATGGTTCGTCGCAAAAAGACAGAAAGATTTAGTCACAACTGCGTTCAGACTACAGTGAAACATTCTCCGTATGTAATGGTATGGGGAGAAATAACAAGCCATGGAGTTGGTAAAATTTTGTTACTGGAGGGTTACGTTAACTCCCCCGCCTACATTGCATCATTAAAGACGGCCTTATACCAAGTATTGAAGGGCTAAGCGACCACGTAACAGACATAACTTTTCAGGATGATTCCGCACCTTGTCACCGCTCCAAAGCGGTAAGCGTCATATCGTAATTAGGCATATTAACATTTTTATTTTAACGAATTGGCAATAACACAACGTTTATCTCTTTATAGGTGAATGAATACAAGTCTCTTTTGGGGATTGAGTCCATGTCATGGCCGGGGAATAGCCCCGACCTCAATCCCATTGAGAACATGTGGTCAATTTTAAAAAGAAAGGTACGCCAGAAAAAGCCGGGTAACCTCAAAAATTTGAAAGAAATCATTGAGATTTCTTGGTATAATGCTATTTCGCCAGACTTGATTCGCAAACTGTACGAAAGTATGCCTTCCCGAGTGGAATGCGTGATCAACGCGAGAGGAGGTCATACCCGGTATTAATATTGTTTTTTTTTAGTGTTCTTACGAAATGAATAATAATGTTGATATCATAATAAAAAATGCAAAAACTAATAGTTTTTTAATGCAGTTTATTTTTCTTTTTCATCCAAACCATTAAATATGCGTCAAGGAAACCAATGTTATTTTGAGTTTGGTTTAAATATGCCCATATAACTTGTTGCTTTGGCATGATCAGCCTTAAAATGGTTACGAATTTTGCTTAGAGAATTAATATTACCAACTGATAAGAGTTAAATGAAAGCGAGTCTCATTTTTAGTTAAAAATATGACTTCTACCTGTGATATTAAAACCGGCGTTTTTTTTGATTTTGAACTTGAGATCTTTAAAATATACACATCAAATGTTTAAAAATGCAAAAATTTTTAAACTAAAAAATACATTTTCCATTAATAAAAAGCATTAGGGGCTCACATTTACTCTAGTTTAAACACTTTATGTTTAATTTTGCTCTTCGCGACAAATTTGGTATGTAAAAGTGAACAGGCAATGTTTAATTTTATTACACGGTGTGCAAATTAGGAGGAAACTGGATACCGCTCTTAATATGCGCAAATAAACAAAAAAATGTAAAGTGTATGTAAAGACTTTTCAGTAAAATTCATAAGAATTTCCTTAAATAAATCAAATTTAGTTTTTAAACAGTGTATTTTAACCTACATCGAGATCTTTCTTTTTAAATTAACAAATTAAAATATATAAAATGAAAGGGATTACAACAGAAAGAGTATCTATTTACTTTATATATATATTAAGATCTTGCTGAAAGCATCCTTTTTAGCTAATTAAAACAATTGCACTTATACCAATTTTGGAGAGATCTCTTCATGTGTTCATTGCTTCGTTCACAATAAAATGCTTTAATTTCACGCTTAAGTAGTGCTTTTTAATACATTTAGAAAACGTAATGTTTTCTACCATCTTTAATTAAAATCGATTTTTGAACGAAAAAAAAATTATAGAAACAATAATACTGATCTATTTAGATCCAAACGGCAACGAAACAATTGCATGCGTAGAAATAGGGAAACACAACACAACACAAAACCATTCGTTTAGTGATCCCATAGTATACATACAAACATGCATACATATTAGGGGTATTCACGATCCGGTGCATACTGTCTAGCATGGTGCATAGATAGCATGATTGGCTAATTTTGTTGTTGTTTGAACACATGAAACAACAACAATCATGCTATTTATGCTATCTATGCACCATGCTAGACCATATGCACCGGATCGTGAATACCCCTATTGTGTATGTATATCATATGCAACTGAAAAATGCTGGATGTTATTATGTTTTCACGTTAAATTTATTCATTAAAATTCATTTTTCCAAAAATATGTACATACATACATGGACATACATACATACATATGTATTAATTGTAATTAAATTCTCCATTAGCTCTAACTAGCAAAATAGTTTCCAAATTTATTGGTATTGGTACAAGGGATGGCCAAAATAACTTCAGCTATGGCAGTCAAGGAATTGTTTTGATTCTTCCAAAATTCCAGTATATTCTCTCCAAGAGCTATCCTATGTTGTCGTTCGTGCATAATTATCAGTTTCGATGCGTAAACTCGATGAAGTCATTGGCTCCTCATTGATAGGCATAGGGTCTGAATTGGAAAGGAAATCATTTAGAGTTTTTGGGGCTGGTCTTGATTGGCTGCTCATTGCGGGCTCATCAATGTTTTGTTGTTCGGCACGTGAAATGTTTTCTGGAAATATTATTGACAGAAAAAGGCGTTAGTACCAGGTACTCATGAAATTTCATGTGCAAACATTTCTGTACTGCTTGGAAAAGCACCAGGGCTGGTTTCTCCAACTCAACTTAACTTAGTTTAGCCAAGTTTTTAGACTTAGTCAAGAATAAGCTGTGTAAAAAGTAGGCTAACTTTTGACTTAAGTTCAAAACATGGCTAAACTAAGCTCAGTTGCGTTGGAGAAACCAGCCTAAGAGATTCAGTTACATATATAGCTGTCCATTAAGACATATGTACATACATATGTATCCATGTTTAACTGTCCCAGTGGGAAAAGTAGTAATGCATTACATGCGTGATAAATAATGTAATGTATTTCTTATGACTTAATGATTTTTTTTTAATATTCATAATGTTTTTCATGTTAGATTTTATTTTCTTATTTTTATCAAAATGTCGGGCTTTTTAATCCGAATCTTTAGAAGATTTCAAGTTTCAAGGGCTAAAAAAATCGCATTAATTGTAAGGATTTTTTTTCGCTGGCGGATTTTGCACTTTTCTCCATGTATTTCTTAGAAATAAAATACGCAAGTCCGTTCACAACAAAATTTCAAAAATGGGCATATCCAAAAATTTTCAAATATTCAGATTAAATTCAAAATTTTTAAGAAAATTTGTTGAATTTTTCTAAATCTTGTACAAAGGTTGAAACTTTAATTTATATGGTTTTTGTTAAAGCATATACAATGTTTTAATTAAAAAAAATCTAACTTGAAAGCCATTGTGAATATTTAAAAAACTCAACACACGAACACTTGTTTAAATCACTGTATGTACATATGTAAATACAAACATACATATGTAGGTACTCGAGACTGTAACTTAAATGTGGCAATATAAACACTTTTAAATATTTTCAAAAATTCTGTTATAAAGTTCCACTCTTCGTGGCTAATTAAAAAGTCAGTATTTTCCAAACTCAAAGAGGAAACAAACTCTTTTAACTCGTATAAGCTTTCGATCATATTATATGTTGAATTCCACCTTGTTACGCAATCTAAGATTAGTATCTTGTAGGCGCCACTTTTCAAGATATTCAGGTATGTTTGGCATCTTAATTTGCTTACAACACATCTGCATTTTTCTATTTTTTGCCTAGTTTCTTCTATTTTTAAAACATCATTTACGCAAAGTTGCAGCGTATGGGAGCCACATCGAATGCAAGCTATTATTTGCGAACATAAACTATTTTCAATCAATTTCAAACTGTTGTCTTTAAGGTCGTCTTTTTGATCATTTTTTAGGTCTGCGTTTAATTCATGTACCGCCTTTACCATGTTTGCTCCATTGTCTGTGGTTATGGTCAATATTTGGTTTATGCCGATTTTTTAATNTCACGGTGGAGAGAATACAGAGGTGGCGCCGATGACGATACCGCTACTCGGCTCTCAGTGATTTTGACAGAATCAGCTGTTTTGGTGACGTCATAGTAGAGAAGACAGCAGTAGTGATGTGCAGAGTCAATAGTTTTAAGTACCCAATACTCTCGATACTCGGTACCGAAACATTTAGGTTTCGAATAAAAGCGCACATAGGCCAAAAATATGGAAAAAACGCCTAATAAAACCCGAATGTAAAAGCCAATAGAGCTTTTTTACTGATTCAAATGAAAGATGTATATATGTCGGTTCGATGCCATAATACAGATAAACCCTTACTTGTTTGAAGCATTTTTATTCCAGCTGAATTAGACGATATCATTTTTGTAGGCCTGGGCCAGATTCTGTAACCAGTTAACGACAATTTTCGAATCGGTATCGGTTTTGTCGACGTTTGATATCAAATATTTGTAAGTCAACAAGTGCGATATCGATCCGAAACTTGTCGCTAACTGGCTACAGAATCTCTCCCCTGAAAGGCTTCTTCATCCGTCAAAGTATTTTTCTTGAACCTTGGATCGACTAAGGTTAAAACTGATAAAATAATATTTTTCTGTGGCGATAAGTTCAAGTGTTTTAGCCGATATCATATAAATTAGTAATGAAAGTTTTTTCTAAACCTGAAATTCATATAATGGCGAGGGTTTAATGTAAATAATCGGTATCGGATACCGAAAAGAAAATATAGGGTACCAAAATCTTTTTTAGGTATTGGGTACTGAGTATTGGGGACAATTCAGCACATCACTAGTCGCCCTCATTCTCGCCGCTCTCAGTAGTCAACTCTACGATGACGTCACGCTAAAATTACTCTCACGAATTCTGCTGCAATCGGCGCAATCTTGTATTCCATCATTCTTGATTAAGGACTTCTAACATTACAGACTTTAAGTAATCACCTGTATGTCTCTGCCTGAGCTCTTTAATTGCCAACGTTTGAATTGTAATGGTTTCATTTTTTATATATTGCACATTTATACCGATCACGCTCAGATGTTGCCGCGTTGCTGCACCAATTTTTAATGATAATAAGCGCCTTTTAAGTTCTTCAGTTACTCTGGACTTAATGTCATTTGAAAACACTTCAATTCGTTAAATCACGTTATGCTCATTCAGATTTATATTAAGCTTACTAAATACTGGCTGTGTAAGTATTTTGAACGCACGATCATCGGCCATACGCAAAGGCCTACCATTTTTGACAAATAATTCAACGATTGCCATTTCAAAATTTTCTTTATTAACTTCTGTTGATATTTTTACATTGGTTTTAACTTTCAAATTAACATTATTTTTTTGTCTCACATAGCTTTCATATAGTTCTAAATGGACTGCTTTTAAATGCCTTTCCAAATTTCCAGCATGTTTTCCTAACTTTTTGCCACCACAATTTCCATTTTTACATATAATTTCTCTCGTATTGTCTGTCTCAAATAGTTGGCGCAGTATATTATTTTTAGGGCGTGGCATTTTGCAATGACATAAATACACAACACACAACGCACAGAAATCTACTGAAGCAGTTGAACCACTCTGCTAACTTCATATGCAATATTCATTTACTGAGCACTAAACGAATGATTCCCTTTGTTTTGTGTATTGTGTTATGTTTCGTTTTCGCTCAGGATGAGTATCTTTACCACAATGGAAACCATGCAAGTGAGCAAAAGAACAAACGATTCGTTTGGTTTGTGCTCGGCTGCCGCTGAAACGTATCGTGTATTGTTAGCGCTGGGGAACATTATGAGAAAAGGAACACAAACTTTTCGTACTTGTTGTGGCAATGGGTAGTGATACGTTCGGTTTGTTTTCATACTCGTACTCGTAGTGCAGTTTTGACAAAATTTTCTTGCTAAAAAATCTTTTGTTACACTACTTCATTTTATTCCTTTGGTTGTACAGGTTAAATAAAAGCTTGTTTTTAAAAAAAATATTTTTTTACATTATTTTATTATGGCTTTGTACTGATTTTTGATCCCAACTGTACTGATTATGTCACTATAATATCTGACCACCCTATCGTTAACGCTTATTTCATGTATAGAACCCACAAACAAAATTTGGAGCTAATCGGAGACGTGACATATTTTTTTTTAAGAAATCCGTCCGACTGAAAAAAGAATGGCTCATATATATCATAGTGAATAACAACAGCACTAATTTTTCATTGTTGACACATTTGGTCTTTAAATGTAACTCTTTTCACCACTGTGCAGTACGATTACTCTGTGCTCACCAACACACTCGCAAAGTCAATTTTGCCGACCTCTGATTTAAAGCACTGATAGGCACTGCCTTGCCCATTTAAGCTTTCTATACATTTTGTATAGGCGCGAGCTCTCTCTCTTAGCCCGATCACTTTAGACCAAAATCGACGTAAGATTAATAAAATTCCGGGAAGAAATTTTTTGACGCAGTATATGTATACCTTTTTTCGCGAGAAATGCAAAATTCGCGCGCAAATCGTAAAAAACATAACATCCAAGATGGCGGTCACTTCCCATATCGGAATTGGCGGAAAAATTTTCATTTTGTGTTAACCTAAACAGGAGACACCAAACTGCGTCAAAAAAATTCTTCCTGGAACATTTTTGTTGAAACTATCGAGTGCAAAATTCGCGCGCAAATCGCAAAAAACACAAAATTAAAGATGGCGGACATTTCTCATATCGCAATTGGGGAAAAATTTTCATTTTGTATTCACCTAAACAGGAGACACCAAACTGCGTCAAAAAATTTCTTCCTGGAATTTTTTCGTTGAAAAGTCGAATGCAAAATTCGCGCGCAAATCTTAAAAAACACTAAATCCAAAATGGCGGACATTTCCCATATCGCAATTGGGGGAATAATTTTCATTTTGTGTTCACCTAAACAGGAGACACCTAACTGCGTCAAAAAATTTCTTCCCGGAATTTTTTCGTTGAAAAAATCTAAAGCGATTGGGCTAAACCCTGATTTAAAGAAATGGCGTGTCGTCCATTTGCGCCGTAGCGTACGCCCTACGCACTAGACTTTTTTATAGGAACTTTGCAAAGCAAAGGTTTTATAGCTAAAATGGTGTCGGGACACACAACATTGTACGTTGATAAAAGCGTTGTAAAAAGAGGTCAATTACAAACTTATGGCGTTTTCTTTTTATTGAAAAATTTTGTCTTACATTGTAATATTTGCGCTAGGTTACTTTTCGTCCTGAAAAATTGCTATATTAGTAGTGTTTTGTTTCAGTCGGAGGGCAATATTTTCAGAAATGAACACGTGAAGCTGTGGAAGGGCTGAAGAAAACAGGTCAACATTATTTCGAGAAAAGAAAACGCCATTAATTATATCGAACAAGCCGGTCGCTTTTTAAGTTTTTAACAATTCAACTATCTAATTGTATTTTGATGTCCATATATTCCAAACTCCTGTTTTTAATGTCCTACTCACTCTCTCACATGCCTGTCTGAGAGCAATAATAAGCAACAATAAAGTATGTTGGCACCATGATGAAATTACTCACAGGTATTTAGGGCTATCACAGAATCCATCGTAGCTTCGATTTGCGTGAAATCTACGAGAGTGCTATCACAGAATCCAAATAGCTACGAACGTAAATACTAAATTCGTAGAGAACCTTCATTGAATCCGTTCGTAACGAAGATTCGCACAGATACTTTACGACGAGTTTACGGTGCCGGAGCAAAATTTAAAATCACTGAATCTTAAAAATAATGGAAAAAAGCTGCATTATTGTTAATAATAGATATTTGTTATAATCCAAATTTATTAAAGTTTGATATACAGTGAAACCCGCTTAAGCACCCCCCCGTTTAAGTAACCAACATTTTTGGACACCGTGAATTTTTTAATATAATCTGAAGAAAATCCCTCTCTTAAGTACCTCCCCGATTATTTACCCAACGCGCCTAAGTACCTAAATTTCTCGTGCCCTATTTACAATTTTACTTATAATTTTCCCCTTTTAAGTGCTCTTTTAAAATTCCTTAAAATATGTACGTATTTTGAAATTCAGTAGCAGCGCTACACACCTTCGGGAAAAAACATTCTAAAAAAATCAACGGTAATTTTTAGCCACTTGAAACTTGCACATTATTGCACCAAAATTGAATAGGCTATAAAAGTGTGTTTGCATTGTTCAACTTTGCGTTCAACATTTGCGTTCAACTCAGCGCAGGGTTGCACGAAAAAAAAGTTGAATGGCTAAAAATATCAAAATATGAAAAAATATCAAAATATTCGCCATAAAAAGGTGTTTGCATTGTTCAACTTTGCATTCAACTTTTGGTTAAATGGCCTTTCAACTAATCGCTTTCAACAAAGTTGGTCGCCAGCCAACATTTAGCCATTCAACTTTTTTTTCGTGCAACCCTGCGTTGAGTTGAACGCAAAGTTGAATAATGCAAACACTGCTTAAAACTGTATACTCAAAAAACACTTCTGAGAAAAAAGTTTGAAATTATGATGAATCTTTTTTTTAAGTGTTCTACAAAATCTTAAGCTTAGGTTTGTATGGTATTCGTTAGGGAATGAACTGTATTTTAATTGATTGAAAAATCTCAAAAATTAAAAAATAAACATACATAAGTGGCAAACAATATCATTTTGAATTTGGTACAAAATGGTATGTCCAACTTTGACTTTTTAAACAATTTAATTCTTGTAAAAATGACATAACATTGCACTATATATTTTTTTTATAAAGTTTTTCTTTACTTATTTATGTGTTTAAAAATGCTACGATTTTGGTTTTAAACTATATATACTTCATTAAATGTTGTTAATGAAGTATTTATGCAAGTTAACAAGAAGATGGAACTACATCTGTAATTATGTTCATTTAAGTACCCGCATCGAGGTACTTAAGCAGGTTCTTTTAAGTACCCAACCCGCTTAAGTACCTCAAAAGCTGACATTTTTCGTGAGGTACTTAAGCGGGTTTTACTGTAATTCCATAAATTTGTGTAAACGTAGACGTAAAATACCAATGCCATACATACATACATATGTATGCACATACATACATTCATCTGCCAGACGCTATTTAATTAATGAATATTTTTTATGAAGCGAGGAAATAATGGTTTAACAACAATTTATTAGGAAAGAAACCTTATTACTTTAATATCATTAAAATTAATTAAAAAAATATATATTTTTCTCTTTAAAAGAATAAAATCTAAACTAAAAAATCAAATTTATTAAAAAAAAACAAACAAAAATTAAAGAAAATAAAATATTGTCAATATTTTTTTTTTTTTAAACAAGCTTTATAGTATAACAAAAGATTTTTCAGCATGAAAATTTTGTCAAAACTGCAATAAAATTAATAAAATAAAATAAGTTAAGGTCTCGTTAAAGTTATTAAAAGCCATTTAGGGAAAGGAGTTACTCAAACTCTAATGAAAATTACTAACAATTTGTACTAATTTTCTTCGTTTTTAAAAAAGTTTGTCGCGCGAATAGCAAACCGGCATTTAAATATCTGCATACATACATATGTATACATACCTAACCAATGCTGAATTTGCCGACAAGCTTTTTTAAAAAAAAAGTAAATCATTGGAAATTGGAATCAAACCAAGATCACCATTGGAAAGACATTTTTTCGTAGATGAGCAGAGTTTTTATGGTTTCAAAATTGGTTGAAAATTACGGCCAAAACCGTCGTTTAAACATTTCCGTATTTGTGTATAGATGTTGCTGCAACATGTTCAATTTGACATGTTTCGCATGTTGTTTCACTTCGCATTTGAAATTAATCTTTGAAATAAAGATAAATATGAAGATGACGAAATAAATGATAACGATGAAAACAAGAAAGAGAAGGCAAAAGTGAAGAAAAAGGCAAAAATGGAGACAGTGAGAAATACTTAAGAGTTAGGGTAACCGAAAGGGTAAGCAAATGTATTGTATTTTCGAAGTGAAACTTCTTTAGCGGCGATTCGTTGGTTGGGAGTAAATGGGCAATGATGCACACTGAAATAGTTGCAACGGAAACAAGTGCTTCTAATATATGTGGCATTAATTTTACAAAAAGGTGCTAATAAGGGGTTTAAGAATAAGACTGAGATTAAGCCTAATACAGGATGGAAAGTAAAGGGCATAGACGAAGAAAAGGTTAAAGGTAAAGGTAAAAATAAAAACAAAAACAATTATGCGCAAAGATAAAGGATAAAACGACGATCAAGGTTAATTTAAACACTATAAGGTAAAGGTGAAGGGGAATATGCAATAATAAAGATAAATATGAAGAAAAATATGAGGATGAAGATTGACATTGTTATTGATATAATAATCGATATTGCTTTCGATATAGTAATCGATGTTGTTATCGATATAATAATCTATAATTCTATCAATACAGCCGATATTGTTATTGTTATAAACGTGGGTATGATTGTTTGCTGACTGAAGGTCTTTATTGTTCGTACATCTATATTTATATTTCTCTAACAGTGTCGCATTGATCGTACTTATGGTGCTTAACCCTAATACAATAGTTATGCAATGCAGTGTCGTATTAAAGGTAGTAATATTACTAAATGCCCTATATAACAGCTCTCCCCTAACTATCATAAAAGTGAAGGTAGAAAATAGTTAAATTCAAAAGTTAAAGAAATTCAAAGTTCACTTATTCCTAAATTCATTTTGGAATATTGGAGTCTCTTCGGTTTTCGCTCTCTTTCCGATCGACGCAGAACGTTTGTTTGAGAGTCTTTATCGCGAGCGACGTGAAGACGATTCTGCCTTCCAATACCAACCTGTGTGACTTCGGATGTTACTGTTGGTGTTGATGGCTGCACCTCCACATTTGCAGGTGTATGGGATACCAGTTTTCCAACTTTTCGCATTTGGTCTACATGTCGTGTCCGCGTGCGATTATCATCAAGTTGAACTCGATAATGAAGATCGCCTTTCGTCTCGGTTACTGTGCCGAAACGCCATTTTTCGTTTGCCATGTAGTGTCTCACAGCAACTCTATCTCCTCTCTGAAATGATTTTGTTGGGGCAGCTCTCCTCTCCTCTGAGTTATTACCATCCGGTACTAGTAAGTCTAATCGATTCGGGATCTGACGTCCCAACATTAACATAGCCGGCGATTTCCCGGTAGCTGGGCCGATGGAGCGTCGATAGGCTAGAAGGAATATTGTTAAGTCGTGTTCTATTGTGGATGCTTGGGTTCCCATCGATTTCATTTTATTTTTAAAAGTCTGAATAAATCTTTCGGCTTGGTCGTTCGTGGCTGGATGATACGGTGCCCCCTAATTATGTAAGATACCATTTTCCTTAAGAAACATTTGGACTCAGAAGAATTAAATTGAGATCCATGATCCGAAACTAAAATATTTGGGAGACCAAATGCCGAAAATATTTGTTTGCATTTAAGTATTGTTGCCGTTGTTGTTATATTTGGTACAATATGTATTTCCGGTCACTTACTTAACGCATCTACTAAAACGAAAAAATATTTCCCATGAAAGGTCCAGCGAAATCGAAATGCTCCCTCTCGAAAACTTTGCGGCGTGGTAGCCAACAGTGTACGGGCACCATTTGTGGATTAGGCTTCTGGGCTTGGCACAATGAGCAATTCAGTACCATGTTTTCTATGTCCACGTCTAATTTTGGCCACCAGCAGTAGGCTCTAGCCAGAGCTTTCATCTTCGAGTTACCGAAATGAGCGGTGTGAAGTTCCATTAATACTTTGCGTTTGCGTTTTCTGAAGATCTCTTTACGCGGATATCAAAGTTAAACGATGCTAGATATATGGCGTAATGCTGCATACGTGTCGTAGTAACAGCAGGTAGTCTCTTACTCGGAGAAAAAATTTGCGCTACTGCCTTATTGTCCGTAACCAACGTAAACTTTTTCCCAAACAAATATTGCGTACTCCAAATATTACTGCATATGCTCCCTTATCTACTTGGCAGTATTTTTGTTGTGTTTGGTTCAACGTTTGTGAAGCGAACTGTATTGGTCTTTCTTCGCCGTACCTGTTTACCTGACTTAATACTGCTCCCACCCCCACGGGGCTAGCGTCGACCGCGAGCAGTTGGGTCATAGTGACGTAAAATTGTGTCGGATTGCATTTGCTTTTTCAATTCTTTAAATGCTTGCTTGCACTTGCTGTCAAATTTGAAATCGACGTCGTTTTGTAACATTCTATTTAGGGGGTAAAGTAACGTGCGCATATTGTTTATGAAGCGCCCATAATAATTAACCATCCCGAGAATCGACCGTAGTTCGTCTCTCAATTGTGGTATTCTCATATTTTGTATAGCATCTACTTTGCGTTTAACTTTTGAACTACCCTGTTTACTTATGATGTACCAGCAGTACTCAATGCTATCCTTCATAAATTCTGATTTTTGCCAATTAATGCGTATGTTGTGCCTGTGCAATATTTTCAAAACCTGCTAATGCACGTACACGATTCATCGTCTGCAGCCGTAATTTTGATATCGTCCAAAAAGACTTTAACGCCTGATATACTATCTAGCAACTGCTCCATGAGGTGTTGCCATTTAGCAGGAGCACAGGCAACCCCAAATATGAGTCGTGTCGGTTGAAATAAACCTTTATGCGTACTTAGTGTTAAGAGGTATTGGTCTTCCGCCTCTACCTCTAGTTGTCGATAGGCTTTCGATAAATAAATTTTTGTGAATTTGTCACCACCAGCCATACAGCTAAAAAGTTCTTCTACGGTTGGTTATGGGTGCTCGTCGATGTGTAATGCCGGATTGAGTGTTGCCTTATAATCGCCGCAGAGGCGAACCGAGCCATCACTTTTTTGAACTACCACAACGGGGGTAGCCCACTCGCTCTGGTCCATCTTAATTAGCAGTCCCTCTTTTACCTGGTTTTCTAGTTCACGTTCAACGGCTGGTAGCAATGGAAAAGGTACGCGCCTAGCCTTCATGCCTTTTGGAGTACTATTCGGCTTCAAGTATAATCTAGCTTTAAAACCAACGATTTTCCCTGTCGAATTTGAAAACAAACGGGGAAATTGTGTCAACAATGAATCTATTGAAACGACACCTACCTTAACTTGGTTTACTGTGTCTACACCCTGTGTCTTACTGGCTAGAACTTTTTGCCAGTTAATTTTTACGACTCTCAACCACTCTCATCTAAGCAAGTGTTGTCTGTCCGACCGCACGATGTATATTTTCGCTGAACATTCTCCGTCCCCGGACTCTACTTTGACCCATATATATCCCAGACACTTTATGGGCGCTTTGCAGTAACTGTATAGTTGTACATCTGAGTCGTGCACTCTATGTTTTGGAAATCGATTTTTGGCATCCGATACGCTTAGTAGAGTTACTGGTGCACCTGTATCTATTTCAAAACTTATCTTTTTTACATCCACTATAAAATCGTCCATAATCTTAGCTCGTGTTTGTTGCGTGTTATTGTCATCACTTATTTGCAATAGTTCTTCTACAACTATATTAGTTTGCTTTGCCGGTTCTGACTTTTCTTCCATTTTGCATATCTCCGTTTTTTTCTTTCAACCACACTCGCCGCAGGTGCCTTTTCTCCTTACAATAATTACAAGTAACGTTTTTGTATTTGCATTCATTTGCCATATGATTGCTGTTCCCGCACCGAAAGCTCTATTTGCTTTTGTTGTCTTTATTCTTTTGTTCTTTTCTTGCCGGCTGTTCTTCTTTTTTCTGTGGTTTAACTGCTTTGTTCTTTCTATACAGCTTATTCACACTTTCTGTGAGTGCCTTGACTTGTTGGTGCAACTCGGTACCATTTTTTTCTGCTGTCTCATAGGCACGTGCTATTTGTATAGCATTGGACAACGCCAAATTTTCTTTTTCAAGCAATCTATTTTGTATGTTTTGGTTTTTTAAGCCAAAGACAAACTGGTTTCTTATCGCCGTATCAATGTAAGTAATTACAAGTTGTTGATAACTTACGCAATGCAATTGCAAACTCGAAACAACTTTCGTCTATTCGTTGTCTCCGAAGGTGAAATCGATAGTTTTCCAATATTTTATTTGGTTTTGGATTGAAATGATCCTCCAATGTTTGCACTATCTCCTCGTAATTTAAATCTTCTGGTATTTTTGGCATGGCTTTATCACACAGCATATTGTACGTCAGAGCTCCCATGTAGTGCAGTAGCAGGCTACGTTTTTTGTTTCCGTCGGCACTGAAGATATCTATAGCGTTCTCGAAACGCTTGACCCAACGGCCCCAAGTTGTAACTTGCTCGTCAAAAGCCTCAAACGTAAATGCTTGGCTTACACTTTGGCGCTCCGTTTTCGGCATTATTGTATGAAACCAACGTGGCCAACCTAACCTTGTAAACGCGAATAAAGTTCCTAATACTCCGTAGCTCGTCGCTAGTTGTTATAAACGTGGCTATGGTTGTTTGCTGACTGAAGGTCTTTATTGTTCGTACATCTATATTTACATTTCTCTAACAGTGTCGCATTGATCGTACTTATGGTGCTTAACCCTAATACAATATAATAATAATAATAATACAGCGTCGTATTAAAGGTAGTCATATTACTAAATGCCCTATATAAAAGTTATCGATAAAATAATCGATATTATTATCGATAATGTTGCAAAAATTGTTATCGGTGTAATAATCGATGTTATTATCGATAATGTTATCGATATTGGTATCGATATATTTAGCAATAATTAAATCGATTTTGGAATTTTGGAATCGTTATATTTTGCGATATATTAATTGATATTTTTATTGGTGTATTTATCGACAAAGTTATGGACAGCGTTATCGATTTAATATTCGACACATGGCATGTGATCACATTATATGATAGCGCATCACATTATATCACATTCTAAGGACTGTAAAAGGTTCTGCTGATTTAAACAAGCCCGGAGAACAAGTAAAAAGAGTGCGCAAAACGGCCAAAGGTGAAATACTACTGTAGCTTAAGCACGCGTATGATGAAAATACGCAGTTATTCAAGGCAGGCGTACAAAAGATACTGGGAAATGTGGCGGAGATAAAGACCCTGTCCAATTTGACCACGCTTGAGATACATGATATGGATGAGATCACGACCAAGGAAGATGTAGCTAAGTCTATAACTGAGAAAATATCGTCAATTGATGATTTCGATGTAAACTGGGTCAAAACCATCCGAAAGGGATACCCAGGCACACAGATAGCTTCACTATCTGTCCCACAGCTTATCGTGCAGAAGAATTTATCGTGCCAAAAAATTAGGATTGGTTGGTCAGTTTGCCGTATCCGTGAAAAAACTCCTCTCTCCAGATGCTATAGGTGTTTAGGTTTTGGGCACCAAGCGCGGACCTACAAAAATGAGGATCGCAGCGGTTGCTGCTCTAAATGCGGGGAGAAAGGCTACAATGTTAAACAGTGTAGCAAGGAAGCCGCTTGCGTGCTCTGCAAATCTAGTGGTCAAGCCAATGAAGCCCATATTGCAGGTGGTAAGCAGTGCCCATTCTATCAGCGTGCATTAAAGGCCAAAGTATGAAGCTTCTTCAATTAGATAGACTAGTTCAAGACGCCATGTTATATTCTCCAAAGCTTATAGCGGGTGACTTTAATGCATGGGCCGTTGAATGGGGAAGCGTTAGCCCTATTAAAGCCGTTTGCACCACTGTACTGAATACAGGTAACAAAAACACTTTTGAGAAAAATGGCAGGGGCTCCGTCGTTGACATTGCATTTTGCACCCAATCACTGGCACCAAAAACCACTTGGAAGATTAGTGACATTTACACAGAGTGATCATTTATCGATTTTAATAGAAACCTTTGATGTAAAAACCCTTCTAGCAGATGTTTCAAAAAGTATGGTAAAGGATGGTACAAAGAATCGTTCGACCCAAATATAGGGGATGAAACGATCCTAGTAAATACAAGTACATACTCGATACTTTTCGTCCGATACCAAGTAATTTTGTAGTCGATACTTTTGAACCGAGTACTGAGTAGGTATCGGAGAAAAGTACTTTTATCGAAATNCTTCTAGCAGATGTTTCAAAAAGTATGGTAAAGGATGGTACAAAGAATCGTTCGACCCAAATATAGGGGATGAAACGATCCTAGTAAATACAAGTACATACTCGATACTTTTCGTCCGATACCAAGTAATTTTGTAGTCGATACTTTTGAACCGAGTACTGAGTAGGTATCGGAGAAAAGTACTTTTATCGAAATCCCAATTCATTGACAATTTTATTCCCGGACTTTTATTTTTTAATCTAATTTCTTTGTGAGTAGTTAAAAAATTTTGGCAGTTTAGTTGCCAATGAAAATCGCAAGAAGGCGCCAACGTCCGGGTGACGCCAATTTTGACAATTCTACGAAAAAGGGTGCGCGTTCTATTTATTTCGTAGCGAAATTGGATCGAGCAAGAGTTCCGGAAGGATCCACCAAGAAATTCATCCTAGGCGTTAGAACGCGCTGGAATTCACTCTTTTACATGCTGGAAAGATTTTTGGATATGTCCAAAATTTCGTCTCAACTTATACTTGATGCTACAGACAGTCCTAAAATGATAGCAAAAAATGAAATAGAAATACTGAAGCAAATAGTTCAGCTACTGAAGCCTTTCGAGCTCGTAACCAAAGAATCTTCAGGACAGAATTATGTCACGCTTTCTAAGATCATACCTATGGTTAACTGCCTAACATCTGATTGTGTCACCCAACTACAAACGAAACCCCTGGCGGAGTGTAGTAAAAGATTTGGTCTCATTGAACACAACACCTACGCAGTTTTAGGAACTATCCTCGATCATCGCTTCAAGAATCTTCATTTTCCAGATGCGAGCGCTTGCGGTCGTGCAATTTTTAAACTAAGAAGTCTTATTCAAGTAGACGCTAATACCAGCTCCGAAGAAGACGTCGTTAAAGAAGATTTTGACTTTTGGTACCAACATAAAAAGCTTGCGATTGGACAAAAACGAAAATACTCTACAAAAGGTGATGAGTTGTAGCTTTATTTATCAAACCCCGTCTGCTCTTTCAAATCCAATCCGTTAGAGGAATGGGAGGATTTAAAATCAACCTACCCAATGTTATGCAAATAGGCGCGCATGTATCTACATATAGTTGCGACTTCCGTACCATGCGAGAGATTATTTTCAAAAGCTGGAACCACAATCATCAAGAAATCGACTTACTGGAAAGCATCTGGAAAAATTATTTTTTTCTAGAACAGCCACATAGAGCTTTGATGTAGAAGAAAAGGTTGCTTTGTACAAAGAAAGACCTATTATCGTCTCATTAAAAATGATAAACATTATAACTTCTTCCAGAAATATAGCACTTCCTCTGCGAAAATGCTGTTGAACAGTGTTATAATACAGACATTTTTTATTAATTAATTAATTTGTATGAAATAAATACAAACAAATAAAATACGTACATAAAAATAAGCAAATTCTGTATACTTTTTAAAAACAATTTATTGGACTTTATACTTTTTCTTGTTTTTTAAGGGTCCATCCTATTTAGTTAAACTTGTTTTAAAACTTGGAAGTTTTTCTCAAAAAAATCTAAAAGATTAATCTAAAATCAATAATGGTAGTCACATAAGTTAATTTGACACATATGTGATATCGTTTTTTAATACAAACATAAACATATTTCAATTCTTATATAGGTACAAATATCGATATAAGTAGGTATCGATACTTTTAGCCCGATACTTTGTAGGAATCGATACTTTCTTTCGATGCTACTTCCAAGTACAAGTATCGATACTTCTATGGTATCGTTTCATCCCTAGGCATTTGATGCATCAATGAGCAAAAAGGGCCACAAAATTGCAAGAACGCGGGTTTACTGGTGGACACCGGAAATGCTGATAGCCATTTTAAATCTTTACGAAACCGGTTAAAGGTTGCAATTAAAAATAGCAAGAAACTCGTGTAACAAAATTGATGAATACCCGTGGGGTTGTGCCTACAATGTCGTTATGAAAAAATTCAACAGTAGCCAAATGCAGACACCTACTTGCCCAATACTACTTAAAAAAATAGTAGAAACGAAAGCGGAAACTAGCCCAGGGCCTGTACCAAGTGAAACACATACAAATGTTTATTATCCACCACTTGAGCCTGATGAAATCAAATGCGCGGCCAAACGGCTAAAGAATAATAAATCTCCAGGTTCTGATGGTATTCCCAACATTGCTATTAAAACTTGAGTTGACGACTCTCCGTCTACGTTTTTAAACCGTTACCTTTACCGACATCGCTGAAGAAGCTATTAAGGGTAAGCGTTGGAAAAATGGGTCCAAGGAATACTGTGCTGTAGTCAATCTAGATGCTTTTAACTCGTTGCGTTGGTCACGCATTATAAATGCGTTAAAAATTATTCGTACACCACAGTATTTAATTAATATAATTAACAGTTATCTATCTAATAGAGTTTTGTCCTACAACA
The DNA here is from genome assembly GCF_001687245.7 of Rhagoletis zephyria. NCBI lineage: Eukaryota > Metazoa > Arthropoda > Insecta > Diptera > Tephritidae > Rhagoletis > Rhagoletis zephyria. The sequence goes on along the minus strand of NW_016158342.1, from coordinate 116,779 downwards.
CGGAAAGAGGCAAAGTAAGCTATAGAGTCTCCAGTCGAGTTCCCCAAGGTTCCGTCCTTGGTCCACTTTTGTGGATCATAGCCTACGATGGCGTATTGCGTCTACCCATTCCAAAAGGAGTTAAAATAATTGGCTATGCCGATGACATCGCTTTGGTTGTTGTGGCTAAAGACATAAATAGGATGCAAATGACCACAAAAAATGCTTCCAAAATAGTCTTCGACTGGCTTACAGCGAAGGAGCTGAACTTAGCAATCGAGAAAACAGAAGGTGTACTCATAACAAGTAGGAAGAAAAAAGAGACCGCAACCTTGAATATAAACGGGTATGTCTTTAATACATTACCAGCAGTAAGGTATCTAGGTGTAATGATTGATGCAAGGTTATCTTACAAAGTTCACATTGAAATGGTAAGTACAAAAGCGGCAAAANTCTTTCTCTTTGACACCATGTCTGAAATCCCACGTGATCTGTCAAATACTAATGCATGAAAATCCTAACCTCAAAAAAATCACCCGTTACATGTGAAAATGTCCCGGAAACCGCTNTACGTTTTTAAACCGTTACCTTTACCGACATCGCTGAAGAAGCTATTAAGGGTAAGCGTTGGAAAAATGGGTCCAAGGAATACTGTGCTGTAGTCAATCTAGATGCTTTTAACTCGTTGCGTTGGTCACGCATTATAAATGCGTTAAAAATTATTCGTACACCACAGTATTTAATTAATATAATTAACAGTTATCTATCTAATAGAGTTTTGTCCTACAACACGGAAAGAGGCAAAGTAAGCTATAGAGTCTCCAGAGGAGTTCCCCAAGGTTCCGTCCTTGGCCCACTTTTGTGGATCATAGCCTACGATGGCGTATTGCGTCTACCCATTCCAAAAGGAGTTAAAATAATTGGCTATGCCGATGACATCGCTTTGGTTGTTGTGGCTAAAGACATAAATAGGGTGCAAATGACCACAACAAATGCTTCCAAAATAGTCTTCGACTGGCTTACAGCGAAGGAGCTGAACTTAGCAATCGAGAAAACAGAAGGTGTACTCATAACAAGTAGGAAGAAAAAAGAGACCGCAACCTTGAATATAAACGGGTATGTCTTTAATACATTACCAGCAGTAAGGTATCTAGGTGTAATGATTGATGCAAGGTTATCTTACAAAGTTCACATTGAAATGGTAAGTACAAAAGCGGCAAAAGTTCAAAGCGCGTTAGCTAGACTGATGGCAAATGTAACAAAAGTTACTGAATCAGTTATAATGTACGTGGCCCCCGTCTGGGGTCATGCACTGCAGCAAAAGTCCTATGCTAAGCTTGTAAACTCTGTTTTCCGTCTTAGTGCCCTTCGCGTTTGCAGCGCTTTCCGGACAGTTTCGCATGATGCAGCCTGCGTCATAGCTGGAATTATGCCTGCCGATTTGTTTGCTAACGAAATCCAGCGTATCTATATGATGGCCCGAACAAAAGGTAGAGCCCTCTCAAAACCCGAGATCGCGGCCGAACGCGAAATAAGCATATCACTATGGCAGAAACGCTGGANTGCAGCGCTTTCCGGACAGTTTCGCATGATGCAGCCTGCGTCATAGCTGGAATTATGCCTGCCGATTTGTTTGCTAACGAAATCCAGCGTATCTATATGATGGCCCGAACAAAAGGTAGAGCCCTCTCAAAACCCGAGATCGCGGCCGAACGCGAAATAAGCATATCACTATGGCAGAAACGCTGGACCTCGTCTTCCTCTGGGCGCTGGACTTTCCGACTCATTCCGAGCATCGAAGCTTGGCTATACAGATCGCATGGCGAAGTT
>NW_016158342.1:98828-114916 GCF_001687245.7 Rhagoletis zephyria | reverse complement strand
CATCTTTCTCTTTGACACCATGTCTGAAATCCCACGTGATCTGTCAAATACTAATGCATGAAAATCCTAACCTCAAAAAAATCACCCGTTACATGTGAAAATGTCCCGGAAACCGCTGACATGTACTTTTCGAGTGCCCTTCGTTTTCATTAGAAAGAGAGAGATTAAATCCTTTGACTCAAGAGGGCCGAGTACGGAAAATATCATTGAACATATGTTGAATGTTAAAAAAGTATGGGGCACATTAAAGAATATAAGCAGGGAAATAATGGCAAAGCTAAGAATCAGAGAGCAACGCCGCCGCTTAGAAAGAGGAAATAGTTGATGTTACTTGTGTACGCAATTTCTTCTTTTATCTTATTTTTTTTTTTGCATTTCTTTGCAGGTAAACCCTGTGAACACCAAAACGCTCCTGAACCCCTAATCACACTAGTGGATGCGGGATTATGGAAAGGGCGGTATGACGTGGGGCATGCTTATGCCACGGCCTCACCCCGATGTAATACGCGAGTGGTTCAGGAGAGGTGGCTTTTGGAGAGTTTCGCACGGGCCACTTGATGGATAGTTTCCCTATCCCAACGTCCGTTAAAAAAAAGACATGACTTCACATAATATAATATCATTAAACATGACATCACATGATTTGACATCAAATGACATCGCATTACATGGAAAAATATTTGTTTTTGTATCGATTAGCATGGTTACTGAAAGCATTCGCATTGTTCTCTTTCAAAATTAAATTATAACAAGTAATTTTTAGCAAAAAAAAACCCACTTCAACTCCCATATAAAAAAAATATATATATATATATCTCATGATCCACTGATCGGATCTCAACCAGATAAGTATGGGACCACCTCTGAGACATTACCTTTCCGATGCAAAAAGAATTATCGAAATCGGTTGACGTGGTCCAAAGTTATGCGGTAACATACATAAAAAAAAAAAAAAAATATTCCGACGAACTGATAACCTCCTCCTTTTTTGGAAGTCGGTTAAAAAATGCAGAATTTTAAGAATTTTTGCTTAAAATATGAAATTTGGATTTAAATGTTGATTGTAAGAAATCAGCTATACTTTCATAAAAGAATAATTAGCTAAAATGTCGCGTCCCCGTCAATTGGGTCACTGTATATTCACATAAAATAAAAACCATTGAAATCGGCCCAGTATTCTTCGGACTTTTCTTTCAATTTTATATACTTAACGCAGTCCGGCAGGAAAGTTTTCTCCGAAATAGGGCTAGCAGTTTTGCCAAATTTGTAAAAATGGAAACTTATATGCAAATATATTTGAATTCTAATAAAATACGGTAAATAGCAAAATCGTCTAACTTTTTTTTGCAAAACGGCTAACAAATCGGCTGCCGGCTAAATCGAATTTTCTCCGGCTGTTTGCTATCGCGACCGGCTAAACTAGCCGAAAAACGGCTAAACTGGCAACACTGATTTTTACAGCTTACAGCGCAAAGTTTCCGCAAACGTCAAGCTGTGAAGTTCTACTTATATTGTGCCTTGATTGGTGTTTGTATTTTGCAAAGTTTATTGTGCTAATTTTGAGTAAAAGTTGCTATAAAAAGTGCCTACGAGCATCTTAGTGTGATACTAACCTAAGCTAAGTGAAAGTTTTGTGATCTTTGTGGCTTTTATTAAATTTCACTAACTTACATCTAATCTTGCCGAGTCATTTGTTGTTATCATTGTTGTTGTTATTCCTTTGTAGTTAACTCAGATCGTTTCTATTTTTGCACATTTCTTTTTGCTCTTTTTGTTTACTTCGTTTAGTATTTCTTGTCACAGCTGTTTGCGCTGCGTTTATTAAGTGTCACAATACAGTGATACTCAAACTGTTCGCTACATATAATTTTAAGCTAAATACATCAGCTCCTAAATTGTTGTGTGTGTTGTGTTAAACTTATTTTGCTTGTCTTTTTATTAACATAAGTGTTATTAAATCTTTCAATATGAAGTGTGATCTTGATAACTGCCAAATCAAAAGCGAATCTGAACGCTACTTATCGTGCTGGCTCTGTGATGGTATTTGCCATCTAAAATGTGCTGGTTTGACAGGAAGAATTCTGGACGCTATTAATGATGGCAAAGGTCTTCGCTGGTCTTGCTTAAAGTGCAGGTCAACCGAAGTTGATCTCTTTAAGTTGTTTAGGCAAACCAGAAATGGGTTTTCTGAGGTAGGGAGAGAGTTGTCGGTACTGACCGAAAAATTTAAACATTATGAAAATGTATTTAAATCTTTTAAATGCTTAGATACCGTACAATCTATGAAGGACATTCATGTGTCAAAACGTAAGCGTCTTCATAGTCCGCCTAATGAAAGGACCGTTCCACGTCAGAACAATCTTCCGAATGACTTAATTAATCTTTCTTCTCCATGTCCACAGACAACGGAGTTATCTTCCTCAAAAGAACATATATCAAAGTCTGCTTCTAATAATAACGACCCTGCAGTATCTTCCCCGTCCCCCGTTGAAGTTGTGGCACCGCCATCTAATCTTCCAACGCTTACTCTACCCTCAATTAGTAACTCAGTTACTCAACCCCGTCCGCCGGTAATCGAGTCTGATACTAGGAGACTGGTTGTGGTTCCCCCAAAGAAGTCTATATTTGTATCTAGATTTTCGAGGGATACTTCCGAGGACGATATAAAGTTTTACATCTCGTCCAAAGTTAAAACTGTCAACTTAAGTATCAGAAAATTTAATTTTAAATATGAAAGAAATATTTCTTCATTTAAAATAGACGTAAATTTAGAAAATTTTGACATGCTGCTTAGTAGTTCTTTTTGGCCCTCCGGAGCTTTCGTTCGTGAATTTGAGTATAGGCCCAACAAAAATAATAATTTAGCAAATATTCCCCGTCAGAATACAGAACCAAAAAACTGATTACTAAATCTGCTTTAAGTATTTATTATCAAAACGTAAGAGGCATAAATACTAAATTAACGAATTTATATCTTAATGGCCTTGAATGCAATTATAATATAATTTCTTTGACTGAAACTTGGCTCAAACCTCACACTTTTAATTCAGAGATTCTTTCAAATAATTATCATATCTACAGAAAAGATCGGGAGGACAGAGTCGGCGGTGGCGTACTCTTTGCCGTAGACTCTTCAATACCATCTGAAGAAGTTAGTCTTCCACACATTGAATCTGCAGAATTCAAATGCATTCGTGTTCAGGTTGGAAGGGGGTTTACTTACTTAGCTCTATGCTATATTCCTCCCCGATCTGACTTATCAGTGTATTCACAACATGTATCTTTACTGAAATCAATTAATTCAATGATTAAACCCTCTGATTCATTGATTGTGTTGGGTGACTTTAATTTACCAAATGTATCATGGAACATCATTGACAATGATATTGTACCTTTCTCGTCTAGCGCGTGCAACAACGTATTTTTAGAGGAGATGGCTGAACTCTGCCTGAATCAAGTTAATGTACTTCGCAATAAGTTTGGCAAAGTATTAGATCTTGTTTATGTTGATGATGCATCTAAGTCGGCTGTAAATAAATGTGACCCACTAGTTTTGCCCGAAGATGTCTACCACCCTGCTATTGAGATATCTTACGAAATTATAAACGATGGTCAAAATTGCGATGTCCAAACATACGAGCCAAATATTCGCTTTGATTTTTCGCAAGCCAACTTTAAAAAACTGAATAAAGAATTGTCTAAATTGTCGTGGCCTATATACAAAGAAAAAGTTGAGCAAAGCGTTGCACATTTTAATTTTACTGTACATAGATTATTTGAAAAGTATGTGCCTAAACGCATGTGTGTTCCTGTAGAACAAACACAGTTATGGTTCACTAAAGAACTGAGAAACTTGAAAAACAGAAAGTCACGTTATTTTAGATTACACAAAAAAACCGGCTTACACTCATACTATGTAAAATACTCACTTTTGCGTCACAAGTTCTTTGAATTAAACAAAAAGTGTTATAAAGATTACTTGTGTAAAATCAAACGACGTATAATATATAACCCCAAATCATTTTATGATTTCGTAAACTCCAAGCGAAATGTACGTGGGTTTCCTTCCGCCATGAAGTATCAAAATACCGTCTCTGGTGATAATCAAACAATTTCTAACATGTTCGCTCAGTTTTTTAAATCCAATTATTCCACTAACTCCCAAGCATACTTTGACTATCCTTTTAAACTAAGTCCAATTAACTCAATACATAACCCTATAATATCTCCCGATGATGTTTTAGTTTACCTGAAGTCCTTAAAGCAGTCTTTTAGTTATGGTCCTGACCAGATCCCCACTTGTTTTCTTAGAAATTGTGCTGATTATCTCTATGAGCCGTTAACAGCCTTATTTAATTTGTCTCTTAAAGAGGGCGTTTTTCCAACTGTATGGAAGGAATCGTTCATAACCCCCTTACATAAAAGCGGTAGCAGATCTTCAGTGGAGAACTACCGGGGAATAGCTAAGCTTTCTGCAATTCCTAAATTATTTGAAGCAATTATAACAAATCGGTTGACGCATTCTATCACTTCAAGCATTTCATACAGTCAACATGGATTTTGCAAGGGCAAATCAACTTCTACAAATTTACTTGAATTAACATCCTATATCTCAAAAGCATTTAGTGAGAGCAAAACTGTTGATGTTATATATACTGATTTCAGTAAAGCATTTGACAAAGTGTGCCACTCGTTGCTCATCTATAAACTTGATCTTCTTGGTCTTCCACCTAATTTTCTACGTTGGATCTCTTCATACCTCTATGATAGATCACAAAGGGTATTGTTTAAAAATACTATCTCTGACGTCATTGATGTTACTTCAGGAGTCCCTCAGGGTAGCCACCTAGGCCCGATTCTGTTCTTGCTTTTTATAAACGATATTTCTACAGATATAAAATTCTCCAAAATTTTAATGTATGCAGATGATGTAAAACTTTATAAATCGTACGTTTCAATTGAAGAAAGGTCTTTGCTACAATCAGACTTAAACAGCATGGCTTACTGGTGTAAAGTAAATCTTATGCCTCTAAATCTTAAGAAATGTAAAGTAATGTGCTTCTCGCGAAGAGCTGTTCTGCCAGTTTCTTATATAATAGGTAACCATAACCTGGAACAGGTATACAATTTTGTGGACCTTGGTATCACAATGGATCCTAAGCTTAATTTTAATCTTCACATTAATGTGACAGTCAACAAGGCTAAAGGTGTACTTGCATTTGTGAAACGATGGTCAAAAGAATTTAGTGACCCTTATATCACTAAAACCCTGTTTACAACATTAGTTAGGCCGATTCTGGAATACGGCTCGGTGGTTTGGAATCCAAGGTATCAAATTTACTCAGACAAGATAGAATCAATTCAAAAACAATTCCTACTTTTTGCTTTAAGAAATTTCCGATGGGATTCTCAATATAGTCTTCCACCTTATACGAGTCGCTTAAAACTTATTAACCTTCCTACACTTGCCAGTCGCAGGGAAATGCTTGGTATAATTTTTATGGTTAAATTACTGACAGGCTCAATTTCAAGTCCGTCTCTTCTGGCTGATGTAAGCTTTAATGTTCCCTCACGCGTATCAAGACACTTTTGTCCCATATTTCTGAAAGCTTGTAAAACCAATTTTGAATTGCACGACCCACTCCGTTGCTTATGCCAGGATTTTAACTCTCATTCCAGCACGTTTGATATATCAGATCCGCTTTTCAGCATTAAGAAAGCGATACTCTCCTCTCTCAATAAGTGAATTATTGACATAAATACATAAAATCAGCTGATGAATTTAGTTCTGTAGCTGAACAGTTTTAGATCTCGACACTTAACAAACTCCTGCCTATCGTGACTCGGCACAAAAAATTTAAAATATTGGTTCCGTACGTCATGCGGACTGCGCCCCTCGTGCGGATGGGCGGGAATGGAGGGTAAAAACCGTTGGGATATTATTATTATTATTATTCTCGCCGCTCTCAGTTGTCAACTCTACGATGACGTCACGCCAAAATTACTCCCACGAATTCTGCTGCAGTCGGCGCAATCTTGTATCCTATCATTCTTGACTCAGTGTTATACTAACATCCGTTTCTTTTTAGTCTGTAGGTGCCCTTTAAGACTTCCCCACGTATGATGGCACATAGTGACGGTAAGTTCACCAATGTGTCAAGAGCACTATACACCGCTCAAAGAAATTAAAGTCAAATAAGTAGGCTATCAAGCAGCCATTTTGGTTCTTTGCTATCGAAACGAGATATTTTTTCGTGGACACCCACTCACAACTCGTGGACCCCCATATTTTTTTCACGCCAACGTGTACCCCTGTCGAGTTTCCCGTGGACCCCTGGGGTCCACCTGGACCACTTTGGGAATCACTGTAGTATACGGAAAATTTAATTTTTTTTATGTTTTATTTAGAATACCGTCTTGTCCGGCTATTTGGTATACAGTAGCGTGGGCCGAGAATCCGCTTTTTAACCGACTTCCAAAAAAGGAGGAGGTTATCAGTTCGTCGGTACATTTTTTTTATGTATGTTACCGCATAACTTTGGGCCACGTCAACCGATTTCGATAATTCTTTTTGCATCGGAAAGGTAGTGTCTCAGAGGTGGTCCCATAATAATCTGGTTTAGATTCAATCATTGGATCATGAAATATATATAGATATATATGGCAAAGTGTACCATAATAATATAAGAAGATTAAATAACAGATTTGAAAATGCTTAAGCTGTTCCAGAAATATTGAACAATCATGGGATAATTGTTGAAAATAGTGAAAAGCTGCTAATCAAAAGATATTCGAATGAGTACCCATAAAAATAATTAAAAATCATATAGCAGCAAGGTAAAGATAAGCCATATTTATTATCAAAAGGCTTTCAAAAAAAAGCTTTTGTTAAGGCAATACGATGTGCAAAGATAAATCGCGCAACCTTCCCGTGGTTCACATTATTTTTGATGTACTTTTGCTAACAGTGATTCTGGAAAATGACAAAAAATGCAAAATAAAACACCACCGGTTAACAAAGTTTTCATGTGTAACGAAGTTTTGCAACGAGCAACCCTGGAAAATCCCAAAAAAAAACCCAATATGGAGCGAATTATGTTATTTTTTTACACAAAACTTTTCTTGCTATTGACGCCGTTTTCTGGATAAATTTCAAATCTCACCATAATATAATAATAGATTGGCGCTTACACATATGTTAGTGTTTGGCCGAGCTTCTCCTCCGATTTGTGGCGTGCGCCTTGATGTGTTTAAGACCGCTGTTAAGTAAAAGCCGTTTTTATAAGCTTTTATAAAAAAAAAAGATTCCGCAGACAATTTTAAGCCCTTATGGGATACCATACCTCAAAGAGTAAAATGTGCAGAGGGGAAAAATTTTTTTTGACTAATTATTTCGGATGATTAGGTTTTGGCCCACTTTCGCGTTAAAGGGTTAATTTTAGAAAAAAATATCATTTAAATAAATGCTTAAATTATGCTACAAAACATGGATGCGAATTTTCAAATTTTTTTGAACACTTGAATTTCGCAAAAAAAAATTGCCAAATGCAAAACCAAAAATTGACATTTTTTAAGTTAGTTTAGATTTATGAGGGATCATTGGAAATATATTTTCCCACTCCTTGTATTTATTTGCCAAAAAACTCATTCATGTCCCAATTTTTTTTCAAATACTAACACATCTTAATTCAACTTGGAATGACGCTCGTTCATCCTACTTTTCTCGTTCATACTTTGAATGAGGTTATTTGCCTCTTCCTCAGACAACATTCCGCTTAAGCTTATTACAGGGGTATCTTTTTAGTGTTGCGCCTTTGTTTCTTGTATCGGTTTCACTTGGTCACACATTATATAGTTCGCTTTTTAGTATAGACATGCTACAAAAAAATAAATATATTACTTAAAGTGGTGCTTAGTGGTAGCTAAACTTTCATGAATTCTTTAACACATAAACTACTCTAAAGATGTTAAAATGCAATCGTATTATCAACTTACATATTTTAGCAACCCTGATTTTTATGTGTAAAGAAACCAAAAACTAGAATATTCTTTCATTTCCATTTTAATCGCTGAATAAACCACGTTGTCATACTGAATTGAATTTTCATGCTTTTTTTCTTGGATCCGTCAAACTAAAAAGTAAGATATCCAACAGGTTATGAGCCCAGGTGCAAATTCCTGGGAACCAAGTAAAACGTGTTAAGTGATTAATATACGAAATGAGCTCCTCGCTTTTTAACATAGAAAAATTTGATGAGTCCAATTATGATTCATGGAACTTGCTCGTCCGTCAAGAGTTGTGGTCTGTTACGTGCGGAGAATCACCACATCCAAGCGAGAATGCCGACGAAAAAGTTGTACTGTTGTGAAAGGCCAAAGATGACAAGGCAAAGGCAACAATAACACTGGTCTACAAATTTCAACTTTTTTTCTGCGAATAAGACGGGACCTGGTGTTTCTGAACGGATTTTTCGTGCTGAACACGAATCCGGGGTCAAAAATGTCCCATCACGTCACGTTTTCGAGAAAAAAGGGGTTGAAACCCCTAAAAACAGCGTTTTTGGCCATTTTCGAAAAATTATAGAGCTGAACCCTGACGTGGTACAAATTTTGCATATATCAGAAATTAAAGGCTAAACCGTGCCCTTTCGAATGAGCCCTATGCCGAATTGATCGCGTGCACCCTTAAAGCAGGGGGTGTATTTGTGTTTAGGGGTGCAGGAAAAATTGATCACAGAAAGAATTTAATCTTAAACGATCATAGAAAATTAATAATGCCAAGGTTTTAACTATATTAAAAGTCGCTGATTACGAATCTGCAGTTAGATTTTAAAAATTTAAGATGACGGGTCGAATATGGTGGATATAAAAATTGGACTCCTAGACACAAATACACCCCCTGATCTAAGGGTGCATGCGATTAATTCGGCATAGGGCTCATTCGAAAGGGCACGATTTAGCCTTTAATTTCTGACATATACAAAGTTTGTAGCACGTCAGGGTTCAGCTCTACAATTTTTCAAAAATGGCCAAAAACGCTGTTTTTAGGGGTTTCAACCCCTTTTTTCTCGAAAACGTGACGTGATGGGAAGTTTTGGACCCCAGATTCGTGTTCAGCACGAAAAATCCGTTCGGAAACACCAGGTCCCGTCTTATTCGCAAAACCCTTGTAGACCAGTGTAATCCTTAGCATTACGCCTATGCAGATAAGCCACATTAAAAACTGCAAAACGGCGAACGAGGCGTGGAAAAGTTTACGGGAAGTACATAGACCCAAAGGGCCTGTAAGAAAGGTAACTTTGTTCAAGCAGTTACTTGGCATTCGAATGAATGGCGGTGAGTGTGACCAGCAATATGTTTGCAAGTTCACATCAGTTGCAGAGAAGCGGGCTGAAATTGGAGTATGTCTCCAAGATGATTTATTCGTCATAATGCTTCTTGCAAGTTTGCCGAAATCATTCGAAAATTTAGTGGTTGCCTTGGAATCTCGCGATGAGCCACCGAATCTCAGTGCGGTTAAAATTAAGGTAATTGAAGAGGGCGAGCGGCGTAAAACATGCGGGTCTGAGNATCTCGCGATGAGCCACCGAATCTCAGTGCGGTTAAAATTAAGGTAATTGAAGAAGGCGAGCGGCGTAAAACATGCGGGTCTGAGCATACCGAGAGTAGCGTGCAAGCTTTTGTTGCACACGCAAACACAAACGCAAAGAAGAAGTACTATGAAAATGCAAAATCAAACGAAACGCAAGTACTGAAAGCAAACGCAATGTTAATAAGCAACGAGCGAATTTAAAATGTTATAGTTGTGATAAAAAAGGTCATTTCGCCGCACAATAGGAGCGTTGCTTATCTCACAGAATTAGTCAGAAAAAGTCCGAAGTAGTCAGATTTAGTCCAAAAAGCGTTCCTTAACTCGGAAATGGCAGCAAAAATGAGAGAGCAACACTCAGTGAGAGTGACTGTCGGATAGTCGAAGTAGTCGGATTTAGTCAGAAGAATTTTTTCTGGCAAAATCCTGAAAAGTGTCAAACTCAACTGAATTTAAATTAAAGGATATTAAAGAATACGCGAAAAGTGAGAATAATCTAAAAAGTAAAAAAAATTAATTGAAATTGGAAAAAGGCAAAAAATAATTGATATAGAAAGTGATTATTGTGCTTGTGCTTGTGTGAATGTGTTTTGTACATACATTTCCATTCTTATTTGACGTTATCTTTGTTGTTGCCATTCTTTGGACTAAAAATTTGTTTTTTTGCGTTCCTTTACTTTTCCTGTTATTCTCTTTTAGTGAGCGCATTTTGCTTACGCTCTGGCATTTTGACACTTTTCAGATTTTAGTCCAAAAAGATAAGGAATGAACCTAATGTAAGGGAAAAGAACGAGAACAATCTTCGCAACAAAATGTCAAAAGGAATGGGCTATTCGCTGCTGTTAGTAACAGAATTTTTAATATCAATGCTTGGTGCGTAGACAGCGGTACTTCTTCACATTTATGCAGCAATCGCAATATGTTTGATGAGTTCGAACCATGTGAAGAGTCAATTATGCTAGCAGCGGAACATAAAATATTAGCAAAAGGCAAAGGTGTTATTCGGCTAAGAAAAACGAGTTTGATGTAACACTTGTAGATGTTTTATTCGTACCGGGTTTACAGTGCAACTTTATGTCAGTTGCCTGAGCAGTCAACAGCGGCTACATTGTTGAGTTCAAGGGAAACACGGCGAAGATCATTGACAAGCACGGAGGAATAATTGTATGTGCCCAAAAGGTCAGTGATTTGTATTTATTTCAAGCGAACGAAAATAAGTTATTCTTTTCGAGGAAAACTGCGGATGATGTGATGAAGTGGCACAATAGGTTTGGCCACCTTAATTTCGCAAGTTTGCGGGAGCTAAGTAACAAGCAGATGGTGTTTGGTTTTTCGCTTAACATTCCGACTGGTGTAAGCTGTGCTTTGTGCATGGCGAGTAAATGCAGTCAGCGGCCATATAGCAGCTCACAAAACTATGCAGGAGATGTATTGGGGGTGGTGCATACAGATGTATGCGGTCCGGTAAATGTTTCTTCGATCGGTGGAGCCCGATACTTCTTAACTTTTATGGATGACAAAACGCGTTACATATTTGTTTATTTCTTACGGCATAAAAACGAGGTGTTCGACAAATTTAAAGAGTTTAAGGCTATGGCAGAACGTCAAACCGGCAAAAAATCGAAAACATTAAGAAGTGACAATGGGACAGAGTTTGTCAACAATGACTTCGATGAATTTTTAAAAGAGAATGGCATTTTAAGGCAACTCACCGTCCCGTATACGCCTCAGCAAAATGGGACTGCTGAGAGATTAAATCGCACACTTTTGAAATGGCAAGGTGTATGTTGTTAGGTGCAGGCCTTGAACAGTCATTGTGGGGTGAAGCAGTATCTACATCCGTATATTTGAGAAATCGACTTCCAACCAAAGTGTTGGATAGTGTAACCCCTTATGAAGCATGGCATGGGTATAAGCCAACAGTAGCGCATTTGAGGGCATTCGGATCATTTGCAGTAGCACTTGATAAACGCCAAAGGGACAAATTCAAGCCAAAGGGTAAAGAATACGTAATGGTCGGATATTCAGACACTTCAAAGGCATATAGGTTGTTTGATAGAGAAACAAAACGTTTAATTGTCAGTCGAGATGTATACTTTATCGAGCAAACACAACACAAGCAACAGTCGGAGGCAATTTTTGATGTTTTGAATCCCTCACATATACATGCTTCCGAAAATGAGCAGATGGCTCATGTACCTGTCATTCAAGTCGATGAGGTAAACCATAAATCGAACGAAGATGACACGACTGGTGCACAGCTAGAGAGATGATTTTGAGTCTGCCGAAGAGGACCCAACTCCGGTTAAACGTGGACCAGGCAGGCCTAAGTTAATTCGCAAAGGCGAATGTGGTAGACCGAAAAAGCAGCACAATTACTTAAGTTTGATGACAACTGACGATATTAAAATAGCTGAGACAGTAGGCGAGGCGTTATTAAGTGAATTTTCAGACAATTGATACGATGCAATGAAAGTTGAATACGAATCGTTGTTGAAGAACAAGACATGGGAACTTGTGAAGGTTCCTAGAGAGCAAAAGGTGGTGCGTAATAAGTGGGTTTTTACTATCAAGAGATATAAAGATGGAAATTTAGAACGGTTCAAAGCAGGATTGGTTGCGAAAGGGTGTTCGCAAACCTACGGCGTAAATTATACCGCGACGTTTTCACCCGTTGTGAGGTACAATACAATTAGAATGATTTTTGCGATAGCAGCAGAATACCGTTTACACTTACATCAAATGCATGTTTCCACCGCTTATTTGAATAGCGAGTTGTCAGAAGACGGTTATATGAGTCAACCCGAAATGTTCGTTGATAAGCGGTATCCTGATCATTGCTTAAAGTTGATGAAAGCGTGATATGGACTTAAGCAATCGGGTCGACATGGAATAAGAAGTTAGATTCCATATTGAAGTACATAGATAGGTTTCAAGCAGTGTGTAAGTGTGAACCGTGCGTATACGTTATGCACAGAGGCAAGCAGATTAACATTATAGCCGTATACGTTGATGAACTCTTGATTGCTAGCTCAGATCATAGTCAATTACAACACATAAAGAATATGATATCGAGTAAAGTAGTGGTAGTGGACAAGCAACACTTCTTAAGCATGGAGGTCGGAAGAGATGGCGAAACTGGAACTATTGCTGTTAGTCAGAAGGGCCATATCAAAAAGTTACTACGCGAGTACGAAATGGAAAATTGTCGACCTATCGCCATCCCTTTAGATCCAGGACATCAAGTTAATTGTGATGACCAAAATTGTAAGAAAGCAGACCAAGTACAATACCAATCTCTCATAGGGTCACTTATGTATTTAGCTGTATGCACGCGACCTGATATTTTGCACTCGGTTTGTAAGCTAGCACAACGGAACAATGATCCCCATGTAGAGCACTTATCGGCAGCAAAGCGCGTATTGAGGTATTTATGCACAACGCAAGATAAACAACTGAAGTACTACAAAACAGGCAAACCAATTGAGTGTTTTGTGGATTCCGCAAATCATATACGGGGTATGCAGTTATGTTAGCCGGGGGTGTATTTTCTTACGAATGTAAGAAGCAGACAACGGTAGCCCTTAGCAGCACAGAAGCCGAATACATGGCGCTACTAAATGAAATGGAACTCGAATGTCCAGATGCGATGACTGTGAATGGGGATAATTTAAGTGCGATGAATTTAGTTAAGAACCCCGTATACCACGCTAGAAGTAAACACATCGATATTAAATATCATTTTATCCGAGATATTTACCGAACAGGCGAAATAGAACTCAATTATTGCAGCAGTAGCAACATGATTGCCGACATATTTACCAATAATCTAGCCAGACCTTGTCATGAAAAGTTTTCTAAAATGTTGAACTTGAATTAAATTTTTTTATTTGTAATGCTCAAATATGTTCGTTGAGGGGGCGTGTTAAAATGCAACCGTATTATCAACTTACATATTTTAGCAACCCTTATTTTTATGTGTAAAGAAACTAAAAACCAGAATATTCTTTCACTTCCTTTTTAATCGCTGAATAAACCACGTTGTCATACTGAATTGAGTTTTCATGCTTTTTTTCTTGGATCCGTCAAACTAAAAAGTAAGATATCCAACAAAAGAACGCATATAAAAATTTAAGGGTACTCCGGGGTACTTCTTTTTAAAACTCTAAATCAAAATAAGAGTCAAATAAAAATTTTACAAACAAAAACTGCAGCACTCCAACAATTATTTACACAAGACGGAAAGAATCTTTAGTCACGAAGTCATATAGAAAAAATTAAAGATAATTAAATATCGTTAAATGCTAGAAAACAATGTAATTAAGTATTTATTGCAGATGTAATTGATTAACACGTGAACCCGTTTAGTTTCATAAAAACTATACACAACGAAAACTGATTTAGTTTGCTCGACTTTTATGCGTCACAGGTTCAAAAGCAAGAGGAGAAATAGAAAAATAGAAATACATACTACGTTTATACGCACGCATAAGTCGCTTTAATTCATTTCGCCGGGATTCAAAACACANTCAATTCGCTTTGAAAGAGCGAAGTGTTTTGGCTCACACTCCATTTCAAATCGGTAGTTTATTTCTCCAGACAGTTAGAAAGAGTGTATAAACACCGCTCTCACTCAAAGCGAATTGGAGATCAGCTGTTCCGCTCAAATTCCAAATAATCGCGTCAGTATTTAAAAGCTGATTAATAATAATCGTTGTTTTTCTTTGCCACGATTTTATAATGCCGAATAAAACTAGATTTTTATCACTTTCCATTATGTTAACTTATAAAATGTCAAATGAAAACAGCTTATTTTGTTTGCTTTTGAAGATGGTTACTTTGATGCCGATATAAAGCTGTAAGTATAAACACTAGAGCGAAATGTGTACGGTGTCAATGCGCTTTCAATTAAGTCGATTATATTGTGCGTATAAACGTAGTAACAGTTATAAACTATGGGAATTTGAAAACAAACTCCCGTTACAATTTTGCACGATTTGAACAAGTCAAAGTTTTACTTTTTTGTGCTAGGTGGAGTATTTTCGCGTGAGAATAATCTAAAAAGTAAAAGAAGTGAATTGAAATTGGAAGGAGGCAAAAAATAATTGATATAGTAAGTGTTTATTGTGCTTGTGCTTGTGTGAATGTGTTTTGTACATACATTTCCATTTTGATTTGACGTTAGCTTTGTTGTTGCCATTCTTTGGACTAAAAATTTGGCTTTTTGCGTTCCTTTACTTTTTCTGTTATTCTCTTTTAGTGAGCGCATTTTGCTTACGCTCCGGCATTTTGACACTTTTCAGATTTTAGTCCAAAAAGATAAGGAATGAACCTATTGAATAAAGCTCACTCAAAAATAAGTATGTTTAACTGAGAATTGCTACTATACATTTTGCTAGCAAAGTTATGCTGGTAAGCGAAAAAGCATTAAAGCGAATAGGTAGCTAAACGGAACGTATTGTACATGCATGGCGATGTGTTTGTTCAGCTGCAAAAATATAATGGCAAGAAGCTAACGTCCGTGCAACTTAACCACCATTTTATCCCACCCTCCTTCAATGTAGTTATATCAAAAAGTCTGGCGACGGTAGACGGACCAGCGTTGATTGTAATGATCATAGATAAATATAATGAAGCGTTGATAATATCACCATCACAGATTTATTATTGTGTCTATGAGTTAAGTATCATATGAATACGCGATTGCGCTTCACTAATACGCTGCAAAGACCTTCCTCTTTACTGTTTGCCTACTCCCATTTCAGTCTTATCCACCCTTGCTTTGTTACCAGTGTTGCCAGAACTTTTTGGACGAACCGGCTAAATTGGCAAATAAAACCGGCTAAAAACGGCTAAAATGTTTCAACTAAATTGCCATGTTTTATTTAAATAAATCACGAGTAAAAAGACTATTTCTTGGAGAGAAGTTACAAATTCGAGCCGGAAAAAATTTTGCCAGCAAGAATTTGCAATTAGGAAAAACATATGATTGTGGCACATGGTTGGATTTTTTGTCGACGATAATTTGAATAAATAAGTTCGTTAAATTTAAAAATTTACAAACTTGAGCGATTTTAAAATGAAAAATGTAAGTTAATACTTGTTTACTTAATTAATTTAGTTAATTCCAATGATTTGAAAGGTACTCGGCAAAAAAAACTGTATTCTTAACGGAATGCAATCTCAACCAGAGTCGATATAGTAAACCCGAAAAAGAAATTGAAACGTATGTTGAAGAAAGTCGGACTGACAAGATATATACACGACACCAAACAGTGCATTTTTCGGGATGCATGGGCAGTTCTTGAACGGCTTCTGGTTGCTCTTCACTCCAAATGCGGCAATTTTGCTTATTTACGAAGCCATTCAACCAGAAATGAGCCTCATCGCTGAACAAAATTTGCGCGCGAAACACATTTCGAACCGAACACTGATTTTGGTAATAAAATTCAATGATTTGCAAGCGTTGCTCGTTAGTAAGTCTATTCATGATGAAATT
>NW_016158342.1:87621-98350 GCF_001687245.7 Rhagoletis zephyria | reverse complement strand
CAGATCCTCTTTTTGCCCCTCTGAAAGAATTTTAAAAATTCTATACAAATTTCTTTTGTTTGAAATGCCACTGTGGACACTAGCTGGCAGAAAAACTTGCAAATTTGCGTTCGTACAGAAAATTGCACGTTCCTCTACATGAGAGAGAGTTTGGGAGCATTTTTCTTACTATCTGATATTTTGAGTGATAATTCTCCTTGGATTTTCGACGAACAAACCTATTGTCTTCCCTACAAGGCCTTTTCAGACTGACCGATTCTCAATACACTCAAATAGAAACCAATACACATAAAAAACGCTGTAAAAATTTGCCTTCAATTTTAAGGCAGTAAAACAACGACCTTAAGTTAACATCAACCGAGGCCATATGTTGACAAGGGATGCAAAATCACAGTTACACAAAAGAACTGGTCAGATTTTTCAGAAATCCCTTCAATTCTGATGTAAAATATGATGCTAAAAGACTGCAAATCTCCCATTTATATAACCGGAACAATGAAACAATTTCTTATTTTCTAAGTTTGGGAATAAAACTTCACACTTAAAATTAAGACATATATAACAAGAAAATCCCTTCCTCGTTTGAAATAAAAATAAGCGAAATCGGCCCAATTTCATACAACCCTGCCTGACATGAAAATTTTCTCCACGATAAGGCATTTCTAACAGATTTTTAGACGCTTAGTCAAAAATGGAAACATATATACATATTTGAAATTTAAGAAAAGAAGGCAAATAGCAAAACCGGCTAAAAACGGCTAATTTTTTTCTGCAAAACGGCTAACAAATCGGCTGCTGGCTAAATCGAAATTTCTCCGGCTGTTTGCTATCGCAACCGGCTAAATCTAGCCGGAAAACGGCTAAAATGGCAACACTGTTTGTTACTAACGGGTGATTTCAAAGCATACTGAGCATCTTTCTCTTTGACACCATGTCTGAAATCCCACGTGATCTGTCAAATACTAATGCATGAAAATCCTAACCTCAAAAAAATCACCCGTTATTATTGCAAAACAGAGAAGTCAGGTTGCTTATATACATAAGTACACGCTTCAATGTAAGTCTGTACAGTTAAAAAAATAAGCTACGAGATATCCATCTACAAATGTCGCACAACTTTTTTAGTTACGCCGCTGTGGTGTAGTGGTTAGTACTGTGCGCTACCACTCCGCAGGGCGTGGGTTCAAACCCGGTTCAATCCAACATCGCAAAAGAAATATAGAAAAAAAGGTTTTCCCAGGGACCGAAAATAGCAGTTATTTTTTTACGAGTTAAACTTGGCCAAATATGTTTTATTTCGAAATAAAAGTCCTTTCCGGATAATAAACAAACCGCTTATATAAACAAGTTTGGTATCAAATGAAAGAGAACTAAAATAGCTTTAAAACTGAATTGTCTAAACGAGGAAAGCCACCTATTGAAAAATATTTCAATAAAAAATGTAAATTAATTACCATTGAATTTCTTTAGTATTAAATTATAAAAAATATAAAAATAGGGGTGGCAACCTTCGTTCGTTATTTCTGTTTAAAAGCTATCTCAGTCCTTTTTCATATGATACCAAATTTTATTTGATTTGGATAAGCAGTTTGTTTATTATACGGAAAGGACTTTTATTTCGGAACAAAAAATGTTTGGCCAAGTTTAAGGGCCGGTTACTCAATGTCTGATTAACACTAACTACAAGTTAAACATAGTTATCGACGTTATCGACTCCCTGTTATTTGTTATGGAGCCGATCACGTCGATAACCGGCCCTAACTCGTGAAAAAAATTACTGTTATTTTCGGTTCCTGGTTTTTTCTAACAGCGGTCGCCCCTCGGCAGGCAATGACAAACCTCCGAGCGTATTTCTGCTTCTCATAAAAATACAATCGCCGTTCGTAGTCGGCGTAAAACTGTAGTTTCCTCCTTTTTGTGTGAAAACATCAAAGTGCACCAGTGGCGGATATAGTACCTGTTCTACCTGTCCTCCTTTCATGAGATTAAAGACCTTGGTGTATACCCTGATGCTAATTTTAGCTTTGTCAGACACAGCGTTGCCGGATTGTCGTAATTTTGACGTTTTTTTAGCTCAATGACGTTATGACGATTTTCCCCCCCGTAATGACGATTTTTTATTTTAGTTTTTCCACCTATTTACATATGTATGTAAGTATGTACGTATGTAAACAATTTTTTTAAGGAAAACGTAATCCAAAATACAACCACGAATTTATCTAGTTTTGTTCTACAACCGTGCTTTTAGTTATATTAAATTTGTTCTAGAATTGTAACCAAATCGTTAATTTGCACTGCTGACACTGATTTAAAAGTGACAGAAAATTAGCAGAGGGAATTCGTTCAGTCAAGATTGTCGATCAGTTAATAAAGTTTAATGTTACATTTTAAAACTGGATCAAAATCTTCAAAAACTTCAAGCCAGTGGAGTTGAACAATTTAAAAGCAGTTGTGTTTTAAAATGTAATTTAAAATTGTCGTTAACAATTACAAATCCACTTTTATTAACCCAAATGCAATGTGGGTTCCCTTTGGTTTTGAAATGTGCGGTCATATTTATTGTATGTAATTTATGTAATTTTGTTTGTATTTTTTATTTTGTTAAAAAAATATTATAAACCAAAATTTGAAGTTTTTTTGGCCGAAATGACGATTTTTCAGGGTTAAATGACGATTTTTCAGCAAAAGCTTTCGGAAACGCTGGTCACACATATCAACTATACTATTTCTGAAGCTTTTTCAATGCCCGAATTTGTGCCCCGCAATGGCTCTTCTTTCTCAGATCCGTACCAGTGATGAAATTGATGGTACAATTATTCTTTTTTGGTACATTTTGGAAGCCAAAAGTACATTGGTACTAAATTGACATTGTTGATACATTTTTGTCACAGTTATTGGTGGCAGAGATCACAAATTTAAAGCAGAATTACAAAATAATTGATGACAGGGTTGAGTTAGCTGAAAGCGTTAAATGCGTTAAAGATGAAATTGTACGAATGCCAAAATAATGCCGTGCTGTCTGATTTAATAGTCAGTGGAATTCCCCATACGACAAATGAAAATTTAGGCGAAGTCTTCGCTAAAGTATGTCGAACGGCCCAGTTGAACGTGCCGTCAATGCTTACTGTCTTTCGCATTCGAAAGAGCACAAATAGTAGCTCACCACACGATTGAGAGAATACAAAGGTCGCGCCGATCTCGGACCGCTATTCCTCTCTTAACGAATTTGACAGAATCGTTGTTTGCATGACGTCACACTTGTGCAACTTGTTTACGTTTCCCTTGCAACATTTTTTCTTCTTCCATTTTTGCTCACGTTTTGGCATTTCTCTCTCGCAATTGCACTAGTGTGACGTCACACAAAAGTTATTCTCAAAAAAATCCTCTCTGATCGTCGCAATCTTGTATTCTTGGTAGCTCACCTATTATTGTAAAGCTCAACTCACCTACTGACCGCTCTTTGCTTCTAAGAGCAATTGCAAACTTTTGTAAAACCAAGAAAAGACCTATAGGCTATAGCTCGCCGTGACATTGGGCATAATTTAGATGGCAAGGTTTTTGTACATGAATGCCTAACAAAGAACAATCGCGAGGTCTTACAGCATGCACTGCAATTAAAAAAACAGAAGCGATTAGCTGAAGCTGTAAAAATTAGTGACAAAGAGAGCGCTGACCGAATTGCAGTAAACAACTAAACAAGCAATGTTACAGAATTATGTTAGTCCCCTTTCAGACACGTCAAGTCTTGCTTTCAAGTCTGCTCGTTCGTAGGCGAAGGAGGTGAGAAGAGAGGGGAAGAGTACAGATACCTCCGTACCGTCAATTCGTTTCAAGTTTTCTTGTCTCTTTTGATCTTTTCGTTGCTTCCCATTTAAAGAACCAAGGACTTGAATTCAATTAAAGTTGACGCGTGTGGAAGCAAATAGAAAACACAAAGGAGAATGCGAAAAAAATTGCTTTCAAGACTTGACGTGTCTGAAAGGGGACTTAAGCTATACAAAGCGCTGCCTTACACATTATTTATTCTTAGTTCTTTTTCATATTATATTGTTATTGTATTGACCGTATTTATCTATATTATTTTACTCTCTTTCTCTCTCTTCCCTTACTGCTTTGTTGAAAACATCTTGCTTGTTTGCTTTGCCTTTGGATAAACTAACTAAAGATTGTGCTGACAGTGGGCATGTGAGATGTATTTTAAGACAAATTTGTGAAAACCATAAAGCGTTTAATATGTGCCATCTAAACACCCGTAGTCTTACGGTTTAAAAATTAGACTATCTTACTTATGTATTTGCTGATCAAAATGTTGATTTAATTTGCGTTACCGAAACTTGGTTCAGATCCCACGTTGATGATAATTCATACTCACTGGGTAACTATGTATTATTACGAAATGACAGAAAAGGTAATATTCGTGGTGGTGGTGTTGCTGTTTATTGCAGAGAAGTTTTAAAACCTAAAGTTATTTATCGTTGACTCAAGTGAGATTGAAAGTATTTTTATTGAAATAGGTTGCACTCGAACTAAGTGTTTTGTGGCTTGTGTTTACAACCCTAATAGATCAAATGATCTAACGAGCTTATTTCAGAAATTATCTGAATTTTCTGTCGAGTATGAACACGTTATCATATGTGGAGATTTTAACATCGATCTTTTCAATAATGATTCTCGCAGCAAAAATATCGTAAATAATTTTCAGGTATTGTTAATCAATTCGCGACGCGTTTTGCTCCAAACAGTAAGCCTAGTTTGCTAGATTTATTCTGTGTCATCAATAGAAATTATATTAATCATTTCGACCAGCTTCCTATGGATGGAATTTCAGATTTGCAGTTCAACACAAAAGCGCCCAACTTTGAATTGACGTGTAGGAATTACAATAGTATAAACATGGAAGAACTAAGTAAAGCGGCGTCTAGTCTTGACTGGGATGGATATTTGTTATATTCTGAGCTAGATGAAAAATTGCAACATTTTAATAACCTTGTTAACTACCTTTTTGATAGTTTTGTTCCCCCAAAAACCATAAAAATTCAGGGGCATAAAAAACCTTGGTTTACAAAGGAAATTTTAATTCTTATAAAAAAACGGGAAAGAGCTTATAGAAAATGGTAGCGATTTCAAAATGAAAATCTCTGGGAAGCTTACCGCCTCTTGCGAAATCATGTCACCATACGTGTCCGGAATGCTAAGATAGCATATCTCAACAACAAATTTAATACTAATTTAATTAAAGATTACATTCAATGCAACTTCGATCCTAATATTATGAACTCATACTTTTTAAATATTAATACCTCTAAAATTGGTGCTGATTTGATCGCTGTAACTGGCGTAGACGGTATACCAAAGACTATGTTTTTGATTTCTCAGTAGTGACGGAAGATGATGTAGTTACCCTGTAGTCAAATGTACTAGTTGTAAACTACTTCACAACTAGTATGAACCGCATGCCCAACTAGTCAACCAACTATCTTTTTTCCATGCAATCAACTGGTATTTTTAACATGGGGATGTCCTACGAGATGGAAATTGTCAGATTTCGGTCAGAAATATACCAGTCTCATACTAGTTCAAAATAGACAGAAAACTACCTGTCCAATTATGGACCAAAACCACTACTTTGGAAGTCAAAAAATTAAATGAATTCATGAATATACAATGAAAAACTTTTGATTAAGTACACTTTAATACATTACATATTTTTATTTAGCAGCCTTAGATTTGCCAATAATTAGTGTTCAATTTTTTGAGTATTAATTAAAAGGAGAAATAAATACATAAATATTTCAAACTTTCGAACATTACTTTAAATGCATTTTCCATTAAATGGTATTAAAAGTAAAAGCTTTCAAGTACAATAAACATTATATTTTTATCTTTTTTAATAGTATTTAATATGGAAAAGAAAACATTTTAGTTAAAAATAAAACGAATAATTTAGTTCATTTTTGAGTGAACTAAAATAAAAATAAAAGTTTTCATTAAAATAAATTAAATTCATTAACTTTGCGCATTTCAGCCCTTTCTTTTTAAAATTTTTTAAATGTAATAATGTTTAAAATTTGAGATTTGGATAAGAATAAAATAAATAAATAATTCAAGAAGTTATAAAATATTGTTTTTTATTTATTTTTCATTTTTGTCTATACATAAGCTTGTTGATTGATAATTGAAATTAATCAAATAATTATATTAATCGTGTGATTTAAAAATGTCAAAAATAATTGAAAATGATCAAAATTAACAAAATAATGATGTAATTAAAATTAACGAATTAATTAAAAATTTGTATTTAATTAGTAATCATTAAAAAGGCGCTAATATCGGCATTTAATCATTAAACGGTTATCCAAAAAAACATGCTTTAATTAATAATCATTGTGAATATTAACCATTATTTAACAAGTATGGTATAATTGCGAGTACGTACTCGCTTTAGCGGTTTACAATATACCCAAATAAAAGTTAAAATATTTTGTGTACTTTATTGTATTAAACTGTCAAAGTCAAATAAAACAGGGCATGAATAAAACGCTTTGCACCTGGTACAAGTCTGGAAATTTTTGAACTAGTTCGGTTTCAGTCAGGAAATTCTAGTTGTAAACTAGTATTTTTCCTGACTAGTTTGGGGTTTCACTGCAGGGTAATGCTATATTCGCCATTAAGTTTAATGCTGTAGGTACCGATGGCATTAGCATACGATTTATTAAACTTATCCTTCCCTTTGCTACCTCTGCTCTCACACATATTTAACTTTTCAATTGCATCTTGTAGTTTTCCTCGTCAGTGGAAAATTGCAAATGTTATCCCGGTTCCTGAAACTAAATCTCCGTGTTCGTATAAAGAATTTAGACCAATCAGTTTGTTACCTGCTGTATCCAAAGTGTAAGAGAAGTTGTTAGCAATGCAGATTACCAATCATACAGAGCTGGGAGATAAAGATTACGATTACTAAACGATTAGGATTGCAGTAATCGCAACAAGATAAAAAACAAGATTACGACTACAGTAATCCTTACAGTAATCGTAATTTTAAAAAAGTTAAAATTGCGATTACTGTAATCGTAATCCAAGTTCGTTCGAGGAACGATTACTTTAATTGTAATACTGTACTTTCTGTTATCAGGATTTAGATAAATACAGATTACCCTCATATTATCCTTAAGCGCGCATTTATATTTCGCAAATTTATAGAATTACTTCGTTTAACGTTGCCTAAAAAATTCTTATTAGAAAAATTGTAAATTTAAAGTTATTTTAATCATTTATCGAACGAACTTAGATTACGATTACATTAATTGTAATTTTAAAAAAGTCTAAGGATGCGTTTCTCCAATCTCATTTAAGCGGAAATTAACTTTAATTTAATTTTCTATTTAACTCTCATTTAAATTATTTTAAGTTTCAATAAGCTCTTTATTTAAGTGAGTAAAAAGTGGTTGTAAGACCGACTTTGCTAGCGAAAGCTTTCATTTGTACTGAGAGCTTTTAAAAGCTTTGGCAAGCTGTGTTGTAAAAGCAGGGCTGGTATACAAGTAAGCAGCAGATACACAAAATTGTGGTGTGTATATATTGATCAGCTGATTAAACGTGTAACATCTCTGACCGTGGTTATTCTGATTTAATTTTTATTTAAGTGAAGAGCAAAGGTCACTTAAATCAAAATTAAAAACAAATTAAAATTGATTGGTAAAAGCAAAAATTCGAAAATTAAAGTAATTTTCACTTAAATGAGTCTGGTGAAGCGCAGCCTAAATTACGATTACTGTAATCGTAATCTAAGATGCCTTCGATGAACGATTACCAAAATCCTAATTTAATAATCGTAATCCTAGATGCAATCGATTACCCATGTAATCCTTATTGGCCAGCTCTGCAATCATATAAACACAAACAATTTGCTGACTGAGGTCCAATTAGGATTTAGAAGTGGCCATAGTTGCGCCACATACATGTTAAAAGTTCTTGAAGATATACGTCCAGCTTATGACAACAATGAACTAACAGTTCTTGTACACTTGGATTCTTCAAGGGCTTTGGATATGGTTGACTTCAAAATTCTACTTAAAAAGCTTGCATCTAGCTGTGGTTTCAGCTCTTACTCCATAAAGTTAATGTCAAGCTACCTATCTGAGCGATTCCAGCAAGTTCAATGTGATAATAGAGTATCAAATTTAAAATCAATAACATCTGGTGTTCCTCAAGGATCTATCTTAGGTCCAATATTGTTTACACTATTTATCAGTGACATAGTTACATGTTGCCGCAATGCCTCGTTGCATCTTTACGCAGATGATACCCAATTATACATGTCTCGTCCGATGGGGCTTTCGGAAGACCTATTTTACAGGCTCAATGAAGACTTAAGACGCATAGCTAACTGGGCAGACGTAAATAAATTATCCCTTAATATAACAAAATCAAAAGCAATAGACATATCGAACGCATCATATGATTTAAGCAGTCTACCTGAAATTGTGCTCAATGGAGATAAGATATATTTTCAGGAAGCGGTGACCAATTTGGGCTTCAAAATCAACTCTAAGCTGACTTGTACTGACCATATCGTTTTTGCGGTTGGCAAAGTATACAATGCCCTTCGTAATCTGTACAGAACTGCCTATTTATTACCACGAGACACAAAGATGAATTTAGTCAAATCTCTAATAATACCCCACATTTCTTATAGTGAGCTTGTGTACGGTAACTTGGACTCGGTCTCACTCAGCAAATTGCAACTGGCCTTAAATAACGCTGCCCGGTTCGTATTTTCTAAGAGAAAATTTGATCACATATCTTTATGCGCCACGCAAATTCTCGGAACCGATCTATATAACTTCCTAAAACTTCGTAATCTTTGTTTTTTGTATAAGCTAATATATTTTCAGAAGCCACCATACCTGTATGAAAAACTGAATTTTTGTCATACTACCCGGACGTTGAGTCTCCGGATTCCGTATTTCAAGTACACGGGATCATCCAGAATGTTCTTTGTCAGCACAATTCGTTTATGGAACTCCCTTCCTTCTAAGACAAGGGCTATTCGTAAGGCGGGGTGTTTCAAATTAGCAGTACTATCTTTTCTCAATTCATAACATTTACTTTCAAATTTCTCTCTTTCTTTTCTCAACCTTCGGTCATAAGTTAATCTCATTATTATATATAGTGTATAAGTATTTTTAATTTTATTTTCGTTTTATCATATATTTCCATTGTAATTATTAAATTCGATTGATGTACTACCTAAAAGACTGTGTCTTACCTGTACAAATTAACTAAAGTAAAAAAAAAAATAAAAAATATGTCGAAATACCACACTCTGTTTACTTGAAGATTTGAATTTTTGTGCACAAAATTATAATCTTCTTTTTCTACCTTATTTAAGTAAATACGTGGCGTTTATTAAAAACGAAACTCTTGCTTCAATAAAACAAACAGTTGCTGTCATAATAGGTCTATTCATGAACTTTTCCAGTAAGTACTAGCAGCGAGAGGATAAAAGAATCATAGCGGGTAAAATTGAGGGGAAGACAAAATTATCAGAAAAAGTTCTTGAACGCAAAACCAGTAAAAACGTGCAACTTACGCCATTCTGACTTTGTTATAGTTAAATTTGGTAGCAGTGATTTTGTATTCTCCACACAAAATCATCCAGCAGCAAAAATTGCAATTGCAAAAATTTGCAAAAACTTGCAATCTTCGAAACAGCTGATCACTTTCACAGTGGCAATAGCTGGTCCATTTGGTAATTTATTATCCTCTTGGTGCATTGTCCCTGATTTGGCATTTTTTCGCCAGAACCTTTCAGCATTGTTACCTATTTTGTTATATTTCCGTTAAATGCAAATTTGAAAATGTTTGTATTACTGGCATTTAATAAACATACTTGTATGCTTTTGTTGATTAACTTGATATGTATATTCATTTGTATTGGAAACTTAGCTTTTTGATGACATTTTAAAACAATTTGCATTTAAATATGTTTTCCACTTTCGAAAAGCCATGCTTTATATCATGACTTTTTATACAGGAAATTTTATCTAATCTAAAAACATAAATTTAGCTATGTATAGTCTTTTAAATTTTGGTACTTTTTCGGCATATTTAGTATACTTATTGGGCCATTTGGTACAAAATTAAAAAACTCATTTATCATCCCTGATCTGTACATGTTTAACCCTAGAATACTAACGTTCGCTTGTGAGGCGGAACGAATTAGGTTTCTCGCGATATTTCAGAAACACTTTTAATGATCAAAATGAAGCTGGAACTCCATAGGCAAGCGTATGCGAGATCCGTTGCCATCGCTTTTGTGCGTAAAAACTGAGCAACTCCATATTGTGCGCTTACACGCATTTGTCAGTTGTCATTTCAATAAGTTGATGCTGCATACATACACATTTTTAAACATCTATACATATAATAAAATTGTAACAGGTCGATGTCTGTACATTATAGATATTAAAGAAAAATTAATGTGGGGGTCTTTTTTAGAGCACCAGAGGACAAATCCACCATTTTTAGAATTTTTTTCTGTCTGTCTGTCTGTCTGTCTGTCTGTCTGTATGTTTGTTCGCGCATCACTCGAAAACGAATGCATGGATTTGAATGCAGTTTTCACCGATGCATTGCTAGAGGTCTAACTTAAAATTTAGGAGCGAGGATTCTTGGCCTTCCTATAAAGAAAATGCACTTCTGTGCTCTTGAGTTTCCCTATAAGAAC
>NW_016158342.1:82614-85171 GCF_001687245.7 Rhagoletis zephyria | reverse complement strand
TTTTATTGGCATACGTAAGATCATACAAAAAGATTACGCATGATTGGCAGAGATCTCACAGGTGAAAATAAGACCATCAGTAAAGCTCATGACACCAAAAGGGATTGGTATTCCATATGGTATCACAGCGTTACTACTATTTGCCTATGTGTGAGGAGGATACTGCGCCTTAGTGGTTTCAACTTAAATCAAAAACTTTGACTTTACAGACTAATTTTGTTTTTAAACGCTCTTTTGCATTGGCTAACGCAAAAGCTCTTATTAGGCGCCGCGAAGTAAGCGGGCATTGGCTAGTACCCAATAAAAACAAAAACGAGGGTGGAATCGTATCGAATTCGAGACGAACTCGAGAAAATAAATTTCTCGAATAAATTTTTTGTTCACTTTACGAATTCGAGGCGAGCTCGAGTAAATCAGTTTTCTCGAAAGATTTTTTTATTGCATCGTCTTCGAGGCACAATCAAGAAAATAATATTTTTTTCGAAAATATTCTTTGTTAGGAAAATAAAACAAATAAACTTCCTTTACATTTTATTTTAGTAAGCCGGCTTTATTTAATGCAGCAACGGAACAAAGTAAATATATGGATTTCAACTGATTTGTAAACCATGGGTTATTTCGTGAAATGGGTGTTTACATATAGAGGGGCTAATTAATGTTAAATGATTTGCTACACATTTTCTGATATCCCTATAAAGCGAAACATTCTCTGTTGCTTTTGCATTTCCATTAATGAAATATACATCATTTTCGTTTTCTATTGAGTGTATGATATAAACGACGTTATTTTAAGGGAAAAATATTTAGATTAGTGCTTAAATATAAAGGAAAATTTTGTTCCATCAATTCGATCTATTTCAAATTAATTTTCTTTCTTTAAGTTTCTATTAAGACTTGATTCTACCATTCTGTTATAGATTTGAACCCCAAACAGATTTTTTTTTGCTTAATAGTGCTAAAAAAAATTTCTAATTTAAAAGCGCTAAATTAATGGAGAGGTCCTACGATTTTGCAGTCTGCTGCTAAATGTGTCAAACAGTGCATATTATACGTTAAAATAGATTTGCTGTTTAACAGTGGGATATTTTGAACAAAACGACATAAGAGTTCGTGTGCTAAGTCATAGGAAAAAGTATGTTTCGAAAGTAAAAGTCGCATTGCAGTACTTACGTCTATAAAGTTATAAAGTGTTCGTATCTGTCGTTACTTAAAACATTTCTTAAAATAATTGTTCCGGTATATAAGATAAAGTTTCTAAATTCAGTAGCATTCCATATTTCGAATTCAATCACTGACGTTTTTTTCTGTTTTTCTGTTTTTAATAAATCGAGAGTTAAAACCCCGTAATTTTGAAGAGCTTAATGAATATGGCTCTTTCCGCTGTTTAACCCACTGATTGCTGAAGTAATGTTTTCACAACCCCCAAACACACAAACACACCCTCAAACACACGCCAACGATTCGAAAAATAAAAATTATAGAAACTCCAACGATTCGAAAAATAAAAATTCTAGAATCTCCAACGATTCGAAAAATAAAAAATCCTCGAATCGCCAACGATTCGAAAAATAAAAATTATAGAATGTCCAACGATTAGAAAAATTAAATATTCTCGATTCGCCAGCGATTCGAAGAAAAAAATTTTTCGAATCACCAACGATTCGAAAAACTAGCAATACTCGATTCGCCTACGAATTCGAATGCGCTGATCTATCGTCGCGAAGTATCGTCTCGATAATTCTATCAGAGAAAACGAGCTCGTCTCGAATTCGAGGCGAATTCGTTGTGTTTATTGGGTATTTATAAAAAAAATACAAGCCAAGCCGCAAAAATCCTCCATCAAAATATGTAGATATATGTATTTACATATGTATACCCAAAAGTGTAGTGTAACTAATTTGGTTGCCTGCGCAAGCAAATGCATGAAAGTTCAAAAAACGACCTAAACGGGGTTAGATCGCCGAAACAACAGCCCTTGGTCGGGTAAAACCCGAGTCATTCCGGTACGTAGAACCGGCTGTCGTGGGAATGTACCTGCTCTCCTCTCTCCTTCTCCGCGCACTCAACCGCTATTGTCAATAAAGTACAGAGCCGCAACAAGGTCCTCAAGACGTTAGCCGGCAGTACTTGGGGCAAAGACGAAGAAACGTTGCTGGCAACATACAAGGCAATAGGCCGGCCGGTTTTGAACTACGCAGCGCCAGTGTGGTCGCCAGGGACTAGTAGGACGCAGTGGGCGAAGCTACAGACTGTACAGAACACCGCACTCAGGACAGCGACAGGATGCCTCCTGATGTCGCCTGAACACCACCTGCACGGCGAGGCGCAAATGCTCCCTGTAAAGGAGCACATTATAATGCTCTGCAAGCAGTTCCTGATCGGGAGCCACAGAAGTGGCCACCCAAGCAGACAGCTGCTTGCAGAGGAGCCCTCGCCTAGGCACGTCAGGAGGCATCTATATGAACTGACGGACGAAGTCCAGAGGTTCATTAAGCAACCTCTGGACCCGACAGCTTACCGACAGGCCCTGAACGGCATTCACAGGGACTCAGTCTCG
>NW_016158342.1:59649-80694 GCF_001687245.7 Rhagoletis zephyria | reverse complement strand
CAAGCCCTTTCATTTGACACCTCATTTTTGAAAATCGAATGAACGGTGCAAATCTTATGCAATTAACAAAATTGCCTTCGCACAGAATAGTATCTCTAGCCACACCAACTTTCCGCGAATATTTGCCGCAGCATTTTCATTCATTTATGAAGGAGAACGACAGCAGTGAACCTTCGCGAAGGCATCGCTGCCACTTATAGCTACATATATGAACGCACGCTGTTTGGTCCACCAATACATACGCGTACGAACAACAGCGGGAATTTTTTCTACCTAACATTCGCGAACGCGAACTATCTGGACTGGTTTTATGCTTCACGTTCGCGAAGGAGAATCAATACAGAATATTTGATACGTTCACTTTCGCGTTCGCGTACGAAGGTGAGTGAATATTTCCGAACCCTGTCCAACTTCCAGTTCGACGAAAATCTTCGGCTTCCTCGGGACTAATCCGTGATTTTCCAGACTTCTTCGGGATTATCAGAATCTTCGGGACCACTTCAGGATTTTAGGACTATTTCGAGATGGGAATGAATTAAATCGATTCATGATATCGATTCGTTCTTAAATATCGAACATTCCTAGTTCCCAGGTTGAGTCTCTGTGACTATATCACATTCTTTATAATTACCTTTATTTTAATCTTCCTTACTTTATCTTCATCTTTACTCATCCTCATATTTTTCTTAATATTTATCTTTATCATCTTTATGTTTATCATTTTCTACATCTACATATTCCCCTTCACCTTTGCCCTTATATTAGTAAAATTTTTAAATTTACCCTGATCTTAATTTTTGCATTTATCTTTACGCATTTTTGTTTTCGTTTTTATTTTTATTTTTACCTTTGCCTTTATTCTTTTCTTTATCAATAAAATAAAATAGCTTATTTTCGGTGTATCATAGTAAGAATGTGCACGCTCTCTTCTTTGTCATAAATGTTCGCACATGTATGTGTACGTATGTATATGTCGTGTAAAGAAATGCCTAACGCTATGCTTCCACTTATTACACCCACTTATATTTTTCAGTCCTACAATAACCCACAAATTAAGACACTTAAAAATAAAAGTCCCTGTCAAAGTGTTTTTGCCCAAGGGAAATTTTAGCAGTTGATAAATAACCCACAACGGAAAACACAAAAAGATCGCACAGAGTGATCATGGTTGCCACAATTTGTAACTTTCTACCAAAATTGGTAACTTTTAAACGGTTTGGTAATTTGGTAACTTTTATTTCATTTTGGTAACTTTTGCACCTAAACATCTATCTGCATTACTAGAAAGAAATGAATTATGTTTTGAATGTGCGTAATTATAAAAACCCTTCGAGTTTCAGTGGCTGCACTACTGACACTTTTAAAAAATTAAATTAGAGTCATCTCATATTCGAATACTGGAAATATTCCAATTACAGTGGCAGCACCAAGAGCTGCACTTTTAAACAACTTTCGAATTTTTGCGATAAATTTTGAATTCTACCCTCTCACATTTTAATACTGGCCATCTGGCAATTTTTGGTAAGGTCCACAAATCGTTTTGATTATTCCGGCAAAAAAAAAGTCGCGTGCTTTTTACCAGACCCATCTACCGACTTGTATTTCGACACCTACCGACATATATTTCAACGTACAGTAAATTATGAAAAACCAAAAAAATAGCAAAAAAATTAACAGTTTTCGCAATTTACTCGAAATTTTGCACGAGTCAAACGAACGGTTTAAAGCACCCGCCACTTTTTTTGTGTGCCGGTGCTATTATTCCGTGAGTCGCACATTCCGAACGAAAATNATTCCGGCAAAAAAAAAGTCGCGTGCTTTTTACCAGACCCATCTACCGACTTGTATTTCGACACCTACCGACATATATTTCAACGTACAGTAAATTATGAAAAACCAAAAAAATAGCAAAAAAATTAACAGTTTTCTCAATTTACTCGAAATTTTGCACGAGTCAAACGAACGGTTTAAAGCACCCGCCACTTTTTTTGTGTGCCGGTGCTATTATTCCGTGAGTCGCACATTCCGAACGAAAATTTACACTAAAAATGGCACAACGCCGAAACCGGTTTGTCTCCAAACCAAATTTGACAAGGGATGATGGAAAATCGTTCCACATCACATCATACTCCTACCCTGTCGGAAAAAAAAGGAAATATTTTCTGGGAGTTCTTGATAAATAATCAAAAATTGACAAATTATAAAAATATTGAATTTATTAAGTCCACAGAACCGGGCTGTAAGTATATAAATATTTGTTTTGAAATATAGCAGTGGTATTCAGTATATTTTTTTCTCACTGAAGAAGTGAAGATTTTGGTAGTGAAGATTTGGTAACTTTTGGTAACTTTTCTTAAGAGATTTTGGTAGAAAAAATGTTGGCGAGTGGCAACCATGAGAGGGATTTGCCACGGTGGGAAACACTCTTTGCTTGAGAGATGAGTGTTTGTGTCAGTGGTAAATACCATACGAGACAATTGGAGACGGTTATTTTCGATCTCTGGTGACAACTCTCATACAACGCTAAGTATGCATAACTGAGCTTATACGCTTGCCTATGAAGTTTGCGAGAATTTACACAGATTATCCGTGGTCTTATACTGTCACCCCACTCATTTGCCATTACCAAGAATGATAGAATACAAGATTGCGATAATCGAGCTGAGAGCAACTGGCCGTGACGTCAATAAATGAGAGAGCAAGACGAACTCGACCAGTATAAAATTATAGTTTAAAAAACTAAAACCTCCCTATTATAGTTGCCATTCGTACTGTCATCAGGTATGTAACTTGAGAATAGAAATCACTGCATCTTTTAGGCGCATCAATATTACATAGTTACATCCCGAGCTAATAAAAGGAAGGCAAAAAAAAGGAAGCATCGGACAAAACAGTGTATTGCCAAGTTTTGAATTTGAAAAAGCACCACATTTTTATTGGTGTATTTTATAGACTTTATATGCATACATAATTTTATTGTAAGGATGCCGATTCAAATTAATAAAAATCAATGTTTCTTGCACGACGGTTGATTTCTTCTGGCATGATTGAAGGTGCTGCCACATATTTTGTTGTCGCTTATGATTGTCACTGTGCCATGATTTTGTTTAAATTTTTGTAAAGTTGCTTACCACACTTACGATTGCTATAAATTTTGCTTCCATTTTTTTGAGATTTTCTAATTTGGTGTCTTCATTCTAAAAACAAAAGCACCAAAAACGCGCCATGCACCAAACTCAAAAATTTTCGCGTTTTGAATACCCACTAAATTTGGTGCGAAAAGCATGAAGTTGGCAACAGAGAATGTAAACAAAAATATTTTATGACGTCAGCTATTAGGTGCATGCTGTCAAATCGACGAAGCGGCGCCCGACTGGCACGACCTTTATTTTCTGGATCGTGGCCATTACCTAGGGTTTCATTTGAGCAGAGGTGGGCACTACCCCAAACAAGCGTGAGCTAAAAGTGAGAATGTGTTAGTGTGCCTAATTCATTTAAAATGATATCGTGTGCAGTGTTGCCGGGAATCCTTTTTAGCGGTGGCCAAATTCCGTTAAAAAAGGGATAAAAAAGAGCTAAAAAAAGTAGTTGTGGCTAAAAATGGTAGCTAAATTTTTTACTTACATATACATATATAAGTATACACGCAAACATTTTCAATAAGTAATGGTATAGAAATACAATGAAGTCTGGAAAAAAGCTAATATTTTATCCAACCAAAAACCTTTTTGTATAAAAGGGGAAATATACGGCACCAGTTTGCTGGCTCCATAAAGTGATTGTACCATCAGGATCGAAGCATATAACTTACCAGCATGGTACAATATTTATTTCTTTACAAATGAGGTCGAGGAAAGATCGAAATGATGATTTTGTTAAACATTGTTTTGTTTTTTTTTTTTAAATTCACAACTGCAATATCGTAAACTTAATCTTCCACAAACACGGTTTTGACCCATATAGGCCAAGAAATTTCCGCGAATATAATTTTTACTTAGAAAATTTTGCTAATTTCGCCACTCACGACACCAGCATGCTGGTACAATCATAAAATTTTCAAACAGTTTTTGAAGTCGCACCAGCAGCTGGTACAATCACACCACAAGAACATACACGGTCAATCAATTTAATAAATAAAGCATATTAAGGGCCGTAAACTTATCTATTTTAAACTATAGTTGTATAAAAACGTAAGGAACATACAATACATATATGTATATATATCAGTCTTTTTTAGTTTAAAAATTTATCTCTTACATAGATGAAAAAAAATTAGAGAACAAATTAAGCATATACAAGTTTTTCATGCCAAGTATGAATAAATTCTTCAAAGGGCTAAAAAAGGGCTAGGGGCAATTTTAAAATTATGTGGCCAAAAAAAGTATGTGGTAGCTAAATCTAGCCACCAAAAGGCTAAAACGGCAACACTGATCGTGTTCTCATTGCTGGGCTCTCGCTTGTATACGTACACGCGACGCTTACGCCCTTTTAGCACCTGCTAACCAGTGTTGATATCAACAATTTTTAAATTGTACTAAATTAACGACAAAAACTGTAACTTTTTGAGCTTAATTGTACCTTTCATCATTTCCGTGAATACATTACCTCCCGTTTTCCTTCAACCAAACATAAACCATTTTTTTCTAATACAGTGAGTTTACTTATCTTTCAGTTCATTGTACAGCTTCAGTTGGTGTGTACTTAATTTAACATAACTTATCATTGAGAATTCTCCAACTAGCCCATAAAGTCATAGCCAGTTTTGACAGAAAGTCCCACTAAAATTCATTAAGTTTTCAGTTTAACTTAAGTATACACAAATAAATTCTTAAATTATATTCCATATTTTAAAGAGTACACCCCGCGATAAAATTCTACGGTCACCCAGTTTGCGGTATGTATTTAATTTTTTCAAATTAATTTTCATAATTTTTTTATGAAAGTATAGCTCATTGAAGAAAAAAGTCAACAACGGTGTTGCGCATTTTCTTCCATATGAAATAAAATGCCAGCATTCCATATATGGAAGAAGGTGCGCAACACCGCCAACAAAAAAAAAAATCCGAAAATCAATGGTATTTTTAGACATTTAAAACTTGCACCTTTTAATGATTGAGTGGCATTCAAAAATTTTTTCCCAAAAAATTTCTACAAATTCGGAATAAAAACTTTGAAATTTTGATGAAAATTTGTTGATTTTTTTTAATCTTTGAATCCGTGATTTATTTCGTTTCTTTAACCAATGACCTATACTTAAAAAAAAAATTAAATTAATTAGAAAAAAAAATAAGATCAGTAACACTAAAATGGAAGTCTACAATAGAAATTTTTACTTTCAACGCATGCAATTTACGTAAAATTTTTTACTGTCAACCCCCGAATTATTCAATTACATACTTCATTTTCTGCAGGATCTTCATTAGGTAAAATGCATTTCCAACATTTTTTCAAAATAAATAGCGATGAGCGATATTTCACCCACCGGTGATAAAAAATCGCAATCACTGCAACGCTCAACACTAATACACCATTCACAATCATGTTTACTTTCAAAATAACAATTCAGAATTCTGTTTATATCCAAATATTAAATGTAGGTATATCCATTTACTTAAATCCAAACGGATTGATAATAAAAGTGCTGGTACAGATTTCAGCGTTTTGTATAAAAAGTATTTTTGATGTTGAAATTGTACTTAAAATGAGTAAATTGTACTTTTGTACTTTTCAAAACAAATTGTATTGAAAAAAGTACAATTGTACTTAAAATATCAACACTGCTGCTAAATTTCTGCCCATGCCTGCATTTGAGGGTAAATAAATTCTTAAATTATACTTGGGCTCCGTTTGTATGGAAGTCGTTCATGACTTTTTCATATAAATGGTAATTTCGTCGTTGATGTCATCTGCATGACTTGCAATGGACTTTTTATAAGTGACTGCTGCAAGACATTGTCTGTTATAAGTTTCTGATAGCAGTACACCTGCATGACATTGTCACCAGTGTCATAGTCAGCTATATGTCGTTTAGAATTCACAACAAGTGCGACGATGTCACTAAATCCTCATTAGTGACGATGGCACCGGTGACCATTTTCGCTACTGGGCAGTGGTGCACAGCGTTGGCAGATCTCCAAATACAAGCGCAATATTTTTATATCTGGATGTGTGTACTCAGCAAAACAGCTCGCGCGCGTGATGCTTACAGCATGAAGTACAAACGCCACAGTATATACAGTAATAAACCTTTTCGCAGTTTTTCACCAATTGGTCCCCGAGGAGTACTTTTGGGTTGTGTGCAGCGTTTTCGGTTTGTGCGCACGGCAACACCTACTGTGGGGAATTTCGTCTGATGATTAGAAAAAGGTCTTCTTTAGGATACAATTTTTATAATTGTGTTATTTATGAACAAAATGTAGGGTAAGTATAGTATCAATGCTTAATTAAGAATAATATCAATATTTAAGTACATAATTAACGCTAGTGTTTCTATAAACTGGAAACTCACATCATATTTTTATTAAAAAACGTGGATTTTGTGTATTTATCAAAGAAAGCTCTAAATTTTATTTAGATCTTTATTACAAAAAAAAAACAAGGTTTTTTTAGTTATAAAGACTCCAATGCTTGCCAGCGCATTCGCGCAGACAGCTCATTAAGCACACTCAAGTTTGAGCGGAACTCCCCAAAAATACGTAACATCAAAGTATAGAATATCACAAATATGAATCATATACACATACAATAGCAATTGCTATGAATTGCTACTGTATAAATTCAAGACACGCATTTGGTTGGAGAGTGCGTTGGTTATGACGGTAAGTTCAGCCAACACATTCAATGGTCCATTACCCGGAGCTGTTCCAATATGATGAGTAAATTTTAGTTAACTTCACAAGCCACTGCCTCTGGCTACAAGCTGGATATCTGAATATTGGAAAATAAATAGCAATTATCTTTTTAAAATGATAAAAAAAAGTGTTTGTTTACAAAATTACCTGTGCCACTCTGCCTTAGTATGCTTGTTGCTTCCTTTCATACCACAGTAATTTTGTATGCAACTCTGAATCAGCAAAATTCATGCTCCTTCTCATCATCAACCCTGATCAGATTTTACCCCCGAGGAGTACTGAAAAAGGTTTATTACTGTATATACTGCGACAAACGCAAACTGACCGGCTGCTAGCGGCGCATAAAAGCCTGATTATGGCAACTTAACTTAAGTTAACGGAACGTAGAACTTAGAGAATCAAAATGAAACAGATTTCGACGTGGCATTAAGTTACGTTAAGTTTCGGCTGTTCAATTATAAGCAGCACCGACTTAACAGAATTTTTAAGCAGTGTTGCCAACTTTTAATTTTCAAAAAGCACC
Organism: Rhagoletis zephyria; assembly: GCF_001687245.7. Taxonomy (NCBI): domain Eukaryota; kingdom Metazoa; phylum Arthropoda; class Insecta; order Diptera; family Tephritidae; genus Rhagoletis; species Rhagoletis zephyria. Next base: position 73,320 of record NW_016158342.1, on the reverse strand, counting down.
AAAAACTTGTAAAAAAGCGTTTTATCACACTAAAAGCACCAAATTTTTTTGAATCAAAAGATGCTTTTTTCATAATAGTTTTTATTTAACAAAAGCAAAAAATTAAGAATATTTACAAGAATACATTCATAAATCAATACACAAAATTTTTCGCTCATAACGATTGAATAGCCTCCACACATGCTATGATGACTCATACGTACGACGTAATATCGAAGTACTGCGCATTAAAACTGATATATCTCGAGAAAGAAAAATCGAATCGCAACAAATGACAACGATGCCATAAGTAGAAATGAGCAAAAAATTTGATGTTTTCATTATATAACCTCAAATATCGCAAAAAACCGTGTTTTTGGCACTTTGAGGTTATGATATCTCAAAATTCTAGTGCTAAGCAATTGTGCGGCCAGATTTGGAATCAGCACCAAGAAACGATGTTTTTTATTCAGGTGGTAAAAACATTTGTACAAATAATTAGAAAAGAAAAATAAAAATACTTAACTTACGCGAATAGAATTCAAAAAGATGGGTTTGTAACTTCAGCTTTTTATCAATCATGGTTATATTTTAGTGCATTTAAATTTGTAGATTCTTGTAAATTCAGTGCTGCCACAGCTTTAAATATTTCAGGTTTTACCTATCTCGGAGGAATTTTAGTTCAGAAAGAAAACACTAAAAAAGGCACTAAGCACTAAATAATTTTTTTTTTGGCGTTTTAGTTTTCCAAAAGCACTAAATCTAGTGCTTAAAGCACCAAGTTGGCAACTATGTTTTTAAGAGAGAGCCGTAAGTTACGCTAAGTTGCCATAATCAGCCCATAAGTTCGGTAGCTGCGCACACACGACCAGTGTTGCCGCGAATCATTTTTAGTGGTAGCCAAATTCCTTTAAAACAAAGGGCTAAAAAAGAGCTAAAAAAGTCGTTGTGGCTAATGGTATAGAAAAACAATGAACTCTAAAAAAAAAGGTAATATTTTATTCAACCAAAAACCGTTTTGTATAAAAGGGGAAATAGACGACACCAGCTTGCTGGCTCCATCATGTGATTGTACCATCAGGCTCGAAGCATATAACTTACCAGCATGCTGGTACAATATTTATTTCTTTACAAATGAGGTCGAAGAAAGATCGAAATGATTAGAGCCGAAATTACATAATTTTTCTACTATTTTGTTAAACATTGTTTTTTTTTTTTAATTCACAACTGCAATATCGCGAACTTAATCTTCCATAAACACGGCTTTGACTCATATAGTGCAAGGAATTTCCGCCAAAATACTTTTTACTTAGAAAATTTAGCTAACTTCACCACTCACGACACCAGCAACTGGTACAATCACACCACAAGCACATACACGGTTAATCGACTTGATGAGCCTTTTAACAAATTAATCATATTTAGGGCCGGTTCTTCAATAGTCAGATAAGCCACGAATAAATACTAACTCGATAGATAAGTCGAAATGGCGTTGTTCAATAGTCAGTTAAAAGTTATTCGTAGAATAATTCACCTAACTGAGGAATAAAGTTATCCGCCAATTCGTTTGCCAGATAAAGGCGGGATAGCAATAAGCAAAAAGAATTTGGCCTTCCTATAGTTGAGAAATTATTAAAATAATTCATTTGCGCCTTTCTTTTGTGGAAGTAACCTGTTCTTTAAGCTTATCATGGAGTTAAATGATATAATTTACGAGGAAAGAAAGAGTAGTGAAACCAAGACCAAATCATTTTGAAGATTGGGAATGCACCGAGTTCTTTCGAAGATTCAGGCTTACAAAATATTCCTGTCAGTACTTGTGTTCATTAATTGAAAATCAATTGGAATATGCCACGGATAGGTGAATTATTTTTCGATCCTTTCATTTACAAATAGTGTAGATAGTATCGGCTAGTTTGAGGCTTGTAAAAAAAGAAGGGGACGTGGCGCTTCCCACCTTTCCAGCCGCGGCGTCCTCGGTCGAACTACGCTACCTTGAATACTCATTTCCACAAGAAATCGTTATATACCCTTGGGCGGAGATATTTTATCAGCGGAATTAGCGATTTTTTTCTTATTTTGAAGACATCCCTGAGGAGCTCTATAGTCGAAAGGCAATAAGAAGCAGGTTACTAAATTCTTTAGTCTTTGCCCTTTCAAGTTGTAAAGGTGAGAGGTGCCACGACTTATTCANGGAAGTAACCTGTTCTTTAAGCTTATCATGGAGTTAAATGATATAATTGAAGAGGAAAGAAAGAGTAGTGAAACCAAGACCAAATCATTTTGAAGATTGGGAATGCACCGAGTTCTTTCGAAGATTCAGGCTTACAAAATATTCCTGTCAGTACTTGTGTTCATTAATTGAAAATCAATTGGAATATGCCACGGATAGGTGAATTATTTTTCGATCCTTTCATTTACAAATAGTGTAGATAGTATCGGCTAGTTTGAGGCTTGTAAAAAAAGAAGGGGACGTGGCGCTTCCCACCTTTCCAGCCGCGGCGTCCTCGGTCGAACTACGCTACCTTGAATACTCATTTCCACAAGAAATCGTTATATACCCTTGGGCGGAGATATTTTATCAGCGGAATTAGCGATTTTTTTCTTATTTTGAAGACATCCCTGAGGAGCTCTATAGTCGAAAGGCAATAAGAAGCAGGTTACTAAATTCTTTAGTCTTTGCCCTTTCAAGTTGTAAAGGTGAGAGGTGCCACGACTTATTCATTTTTTACCACCCTCAAACCAACTAAACTATTCGGTTTCCTGTAAAATGTTTAACCATTTCCAGAAACCAAGCGGTTCCAGTCATGCAGCAGCTTCTAATATGATTACGTTTCGATGCAACTGGAAGTTTTTATATAACTATCGGGGACTTTTCGAGTTTACATAAATCAACAGTATGCCGAATTATAACGAGCGTAACGAAAACAATTGCATCGCTTAGGTCCCAATTTATAAATTACCAAGTAATGGAGAATTTTAAAAATACAGTTTTATAATATAGCGAGATTTCCACGAGTGGTTTCTGCATTGGACTGTACACATGTACGGATAATATCACCAGGTAAGTTGGGATAACACTAGTATTTCTGAATAAATAAAAACCTTGTAATAAATATTGTTTTGTATACAATATGCAGGTGGCAGTACAGCCGAAAATTTTTGAAACCAAAAGGATACTTTTCCATTAACGTTCAAGCTATGATGTAATGATTATTTTATGAATTGAATAATAAAGCAATATTTTATTTATTTGTTATAATAAAACTTACTTCATAGCGAAATAATACACTCGAAAAATTAGTTTTATATTTTATCAAACAAGTTTAGCTCGATATGTGATTATATTTTCTCAGCGATTAATAAAAATCGAAATGTAATTATTAATTATAATTTTTATAGATATAACTCAAAAATTAATAAATCGTAACCGATTCATACAGGGTTGTTAAACAGTGGGATCGTGTTTCTCATCACAGAATCTAAAGATTAGCATAATAGAAAATTAAAAAAATATTTTTGGAAGAAATCCGGTAGTTCCTGCACTTTTTTTCGAACAGCACTATTTTTAAGCTATTTTTTAAGGTCAGAAAGTAGTGGGTGCTCCATGGCAAAATTTTTAGTTGAAAGGTAATTACACTAGCTTTCAGACCCATTTTAATTTGCTTAAAAATGTTGATTCTATCGAAACCACAACGATTAATTCACATAGTGTTCAAAAGGCGCATTGTGCGACATTTCTTAAATAAGTAAAGTAAAGTTATAATTTTTATACATGTGCATTGGTACATACATATATAGACATATGTATATACTGGGCAACGCAAATAAAATAGATCATCAATTAATTCGCTAAAATACTTTTTAACTGGTACCTTTTAGGAAAACTCTTTATTAGAATTCGTGTTCAGGTTTATGAACTAGCTTCATTATATGAAAGCCTGATGTTTTGACCAATTTTGGTTATTTCTCTTTTCCTTAATTAATGCTTATCTTTTTTTTTATAAAAGTCTAGCACATTACATAACCAGCACCACATGAATCCAAATTTCAAACTTCGTACAAAAATTCAACAAAGTAGCAATTTCATCCAAAAATGTAAACTTTTTATTCAGAATTTTTAGAAAAGTTTTACATATGCAGTTTTATAGCCCATTAAATTTTAGTGGGTCAAAGTGCAAATTTCAAGACGTTGGAAAATCGAGTTTATATTTAATAATTTTTTTTTGCTGACGGTGCTAAACATTTTCTTCCATACAAAAGAAATTGTCGGGCATTTTTTATAAGGAAGAAAATGCACAACACCGTCTGCCAAAAAATTATTAAAAATCAACACGATTTTCCAGCGTCTTGAAATTTGCACTTTGACCCACTAAAACTTAATGGGCTATAAAACTGCATACGTAAAATTTTTCTTAATATTCCGAATAAAAAGTTTCGACACTTTGATGAGAATTTGTTGAATTTTTCTAAATTTTTTACACAGTTGGAAATTTGGATTTACATCGTTTTTGTTATATATTGAACTAGACGTTTATATACAGTAAAATTAATGAACATTAAATAAAAGAAAAAATAGTCAAAACTGGTCGAAATATCGCACAACTATTCTTTTGGCCTTGAGTGTATGCGGGAAAAAATAAATGTATAAAATTTTATCAAATGATTTCGAAAACAATAAAGAAAGCAAAATTTAAATTAATTAGATTAGTCCAAATTATGATTGTTAAAGAATGGAAGACACTTCGAATTTTGCGTTTGAATATTGTGCAATTCCACTTTTCTCTGTTCTTCGTTCATAAGATAAGCTATCCGCAGTTCGTGTTCCTTCTCCTTTTGCTTCAACTCCTTGTTAGCCATCTCTATTTGTATTTTGACTAACTCCAATCTTGCATCTGTAAGTTGTTCAAATTTAGACTTTTCTGATTTCCGTTTTGTGCTAGTTTTTTTCAAAACTGGTGTAATAGGTTGCTTCAAAGCCTGAGGAGACTAATTGTCCAATTTCTGCACTTCTATAACTAAAAATCAAAAGAAAATATTTTACACCCTCAGTTACGTTCTTTGATATACACATCTTGTAGATATATAAACTTTTTCGAAATCGCCTTGACCTGTTGCTGCGTTATTGGTTGTCGTAGTTATCTCGACTTCTTTGCATTCAATTGCAGCATCTACTAGAAAGTAAAAGGCTTGATAATGTGTTACCCAGAAGTGCTATATATGTATGTTTGTACATAAAGTGGCGAAAATATAAATAGAGAAGAGACATGTTGGCAATCTTTGGTTATTACTCTTTCGTTTGTTTAAAAAGTGTTTACCAGGTATATTTTTATGAAAGTGTAGCTCGTTATCTAGCAAAAACTTTGTACAAAAGTTAGGAAAATTTGACAAAATTAAAAGGTTAAAAATTTTGATAAACATTTGTTCAAATTCGTTGAATTTTCATGTTTGAAATTTTGGCTTACATCGGTTTTGTTAGATAGTGAGCTATTATTTCATAAAAATATACCTAACAAACACTTTTTAAACAAGAAAAATAGCCAAAACTTTCTAAAATGTCTTTTACCTATTTATATTTTCACCAGCGCATATGAGGTTCATACCGGCGGGCATTAGCTTGTCATCAATTTCATAAGTAATCAAATGCTCTGATTGTGAACCTGAAAATACTACAATTAGTAAGAATGTGTGAATCAAAATGAAGGGAAGTGTTTAGTTATTTGTACGATGATTTTGTGGTGTGTAGCGGAAAGCAGGGGGTGTGGCGCCTAAAACACCACCCATTAGAAAGAACACAGTCAAAACTTTAAGAAAAGTGATCCCCTCTCTGACCCCTCTCCTACTTGAAAAAGGGGTAATATTAACTAACATTACGACATAGAAAATGTAAACTTGGGTTATGCCACCCACAGCATTTTTGCGCAGAACACCTTTCACCTTGGCGGAAGCCCCCTTTCTATTGCCAAAGATATACTATATTTCATCTGTATATAACTCCGGCTACGCCATCCCCAGTATTTTTGCGCAGAACTCACATCGAAATTTACAAAACAAAAGGATATATTTCAAACCGAATTTATTAATAAACTAGTGCTCCTTTGACTACACGTATATGTTAAAGTTTTAAGATTCGGGTGACGCGTTTGGACACAACAACCCAAAATCATTGCACTAAACCGTACCCAAAATGAATGCTGCTTACCTTCAATGCCATCGGAGTCATGCCTATTTTCCAAACCATCTATATTGGAAGACATAGATAAAATGCGATTTTCCACACTCGAATACGGAATTTGAGAATGAGCTCCGCCGCCGGTTTAATAAAGCTCCTGTCGATTAATAGCAAAATATGTTTATATTCACCAACAAGCTCTATTAACATTCCCACTTCAATTTGTGTGAAATTGGCAGACCTTTGCCTTTTTTTTAAAGCAGCATTTTCTACAATTTCCATTTTGCGCTTGCTAAACAATTGAGCAACGTAATAGTTGTTCTTTTCTATCGTAAGGTATTACGCTAACTTGCTTTCACTCTAATTTTTTTGACAACTAATCATGTTGCCACCTTTTTATAAATGCACTGGAGTAGCTATCTGCCAGATAAATGGTGATTGAAACACTCCAAGACTTTATTCAATAGAATAAACAGCCGAATAATTTTATTCATTAGATAGCTATCTGAGATTTTATCTGACTATTAAAAAACCGGCCCTTAGGGTCGTAAACTTGCTTTACTTCTTAAAATGTTTGTTTGAAACTTTCTGTTTTAAACTTAATTTTTTTGTAACTTTTCGGAAGGCATACCTAAGAAGATCAAGTTCTAAAATTCTTGGAAGAAATATCGTTGAATGGAAGCGATAGTGAGGACAATTTGGAAGAAGATTTCAGTGAATGGACCTTATGAATAAAAACTAAGCAGTTGCTTTTTCTTAAGATTTCAAACCTTTTGCTTGATTTATTCAAATAAATTTACGTAAAAGGTATGAAATTAAAAAAAAAATAAATTGCTTGGTTTTTATTCATAAGGGCCTATGTGATACAAAAAAGTCGACTTCATTTGTAAGTAAAAGTTACAATAGAAAAGACAAACAACTAATTCCTTTTAAGTGTGAAAGTAAATACGAATACGTTTCAGATAATTTATGGATTGTTTGCGTTCGTTCGCTTCAAAATATTTTTTTTTCCATTTTTCAGAATGACCCCTTTCAAAAAGATGATAAAATATGTGTTATTTTTCAATACGAAAAGAATTATTAAATTATTTTATTTTTTTTACTTTAAAAACATGAAATATGTTTAAGCCCATTTTTTAAATAAATTTAAGGTTTTAAAAAGACAAAATTTGTAACGCAGGCTTTGCAATCGGTTAAAACTTGCACTTTATTATACTAAAGTTTAATAGGCTACAAAACAATTCTAAAAAAAGTTTAAACAATTTTTAATTTTGTAATGTACTCATTTTACTCAACTTCGGTGTAAAAAAAAAAAAATCATAACTCAAATTATTGTAGAGTGCACCCCATAATATTATACTTAAATATTGCGCAATACTCAGAGCTACCATGGTATTTTTTTCAATTCCTTTTGAGATGGCATATTTTCAAAAACTAATTTTTTTTTTATCAAAAATTTTGTATGTGAAAAATTTTTAAAGAAAATTTTTTTTTAAATATTTCTTTTCATAGAGAACTTTGATCTGATATGTGTATTTTTTAAAATTTTTTTCTTGCCCCGTTCTCGAGATATTTGGATCTTTCAACTTTCCCATGGAATAACTTTTTTTAGAACCATTCCATCCGACTCTGAAGAATTTTGGATAATAGCTTACGAAGTGAAAACCGCAACAGGTAATAAAATGTTTGGAAATATAAGTAAAGTAACCTTCATATTATTATCCTTGCCGCACTCACATGCTTTTGTTGAGCGCGTTTTTTCCGTAATGAACTCAACAAAAACTAAGTTTCGAAACAAGATGAGGTTGGAAAGCCTTAATTCAATAGTTCGAATAAAGTGTTATATGAAGACTACTAGTTTCTGCTGCAAAACGTTTCCAATATCAAACAGTATGTTATTAAGGTTGAATAGCTCAATATATGACAACAGAAATGTAAATGATTCAGACACTATAGGTTATTTTGTGGAAATAGCTGATCTTGCCTTATTATAGCGCCAAGCTCTTAAAATCGGTTGTGCGATTAATCAATTAATATGAGTTATAAAAAAATTTATAATTGCGCAGTCCTATTGCAAAATATGTTGAAACAAATATTTTTAAAAGTATGCGTATTTTTAAAGAAAATTTTTTGCACATCACTATTATATAAGTGATTTGCGTTATTTATTATTACCCTCTGAAGGTATTATAATCGTTTTTGGTTTTTAAAACTATATTATAACAAGATCTCATTTTTAAAATAAAAAATTTGTTAAATCGATTTCACGAATTAAAAAAAAAAATTGGCTGTTTTCAGCGATTTTTTTCAGAAATTGCGCTTTTCTTAAAACAATCTTGACACCCTGACGTCTGGACACTTTGTGCCTTTTCATTTATCCCTTTGCTGTCTAAACTTTGCCAAAAACAACCCGCTGCGTAATTGGTGTTCACATTAGTTGCGTTCCTTATCAGTCAGATTTAGCGTTCCTTAACTCAAAAATGGCAGCAAATAAATAAAATTAAAAAAAACTTTTTAATATACACCGCTTTTATAAATGGACTAAAAAGTAGAAAATAATATTTCTCACTCCCACAGAATTTGTTTTGATAACTTTTGATTTTGAAATTTTAGCAAAAGTCATTATAAACAATTAATGACATAAATTAGTAACATAAAGCGAAAAAATCAATTCAAAAGTGACACCAACACTAATGCCGTACATGTACATGGTTGGGGCGGAAATGCCTCCTAAATGTAGGTTTTAATATTGATACTGATTATGAAGATTAAGATTCATGCAAGGAAGAAGGTAAAGTTGAATATGTAGAAGAAGAAAGGGATAAAGGCAAAGATTAGAATAAAAGTAAAGAAACCTAAATATAAACGAAGGTGAATATGAAGATGAAGGTGAAGGTGAAGATGAACATGAACATGAACATGAACTTGAAAATGAACATGAACATGAAAATAAAGGTGAAGATAAACATAAACATAAACATTAAAAGCGATAGAGACAAAGATAGAGAGGAAGAAAGTGATACGGATAAAAAGGAAATGCAACAGAAGAATGTGCGATGTTATATTGGGGTGTGTTATGCTATATATGTTATATTCAGGGGCGGATCCAGCGGGGGGGTTTTGGGGGTTAAACTACGTGTCAGTCAATGGCGGACCCNCCCCCCCCGATGGATCCACCACTGGTTATGTTATTTAATCTTATGTTATGGTATGTTCTGTTATGCTAAGTACTAAGCTAAACTCCCCTCCACTTAACCCATTCCAACTAACACTTAACTAACACTTAACCCATTCCAACTGAACTCAGATAAACTATCCTTAATTTTAGCGGTTGAATTTCAACCGCTGGGCAAACACTAGTAATAATAATAATAGAAAACAATTTTGAAAATATGGTTTAAATAGGGTAGCAATTAAAAAATATTAGTTACGCGGGTTATAATGTACTTCAATTGGGAGGAGAAGTGATCATTTATGAAAAAACAAAACCGTGCTATGTTGAAAAAAAAATGTTATTGAAAAGTATACGTGTTGTACTTATACATATTATGCAGATTACAACTCTTTCCCACTTTTTCAATCGTTATATCTCGGAAACGGTGGCTCTGAGTAAAAAATGTATTAAGACATTTTTTATAGATAAATATCTGATCTACAATTTTTGTCTTAACTCATTTTATGATAAACTTACCGTTTTTTCTGAAAATCGGGAAAAACCCGGTTTTGTGACCTTTGACCCCGAGTAACTTTTTTTCCAGGTATCGGATCGATGAGGACTTTTTAGATTTCATTTATGATGGTGTTTTGAACAATCCTACCAGTTTTCAGTTGGGTGGGAATTTTTGTAACTTCAGTCCTATTTTTGGTCTAATTTGACCGGACTAGTAGGTTAAACCTTTTTTATTCATACGAATCGTTGCAAAAGTTCTGTTTTTTATTTTGTGTTTCTAGCAGTGGACGGAATTTCGCAACGTTCCGAATAAATAGTAAAAGATTTTCCGTACGTTTCAAAGGCAGTTAAAAAATGCGTATAATTTTCGTCACGAAATTGATATCATAAATTTTGTGTTTCTAGTTCAGCTTTCATCACTCGAAAATTTTACCTCAAAGAGGTGTTTTATTTGATATCAATTATGTTGGGGTAACAAATCTAAAATCGGCGAAAATACAAACAATAATCTAAATGTTTTATTTTTCTCAAATAAATTTCTAAAAATATTATCTAAATCTAAATTATGTATTCAAATCGATGTGTCCATTGAAACATATAATTTCTCGAATACGTAATAAAGCGAAAAAGAGTGATCATATCCTTTGTATTCGAAAAAATTAAAAAAAAAAAAATAATATGAGACATGATAAAAACTCAACTTGGTACCAACTTTGGATACAATAAACAACTGTATTCGTCTGATTGTCTCGTCGTTTATTTTTGTGGGGCGCACACATGTGCTTTTTTAAGAAGTTTTACTTCTATCACGTTTACAGTGTTGCACTCGTGCTATTAAACTAATGCTTTTTTCTCAAGTAGTTTTGCTCAGTGGCAATTTAAACATATGTATTTAAGTAGTAGCCGCACAATGGGTGAACTAAATGCATTCATACATATGCACTAGGGATGGGTAAATTCGATATTCGAAGTTTCGATATTCGAATTTTAATTTTAGCTCCAAGATGGCGAATTTTTGAAATCGAACTTTGTGTTGCTAAAATTCGGATAAAATCGAATTTTTCTAGAAAATATCGAATTTCATCTTTATTTCCAAAAAAAATCAACTCTTCAACTTTTTTCTTTCTGACTTAATTTGCCATCACTGTGTGTATATTATTGTATGTGGCACTTCATTTGTCTTAGGGATGCAAGTAAAAAAATACATGTTTTTCGATCTGATACATCGGACAAAAAATCAGTGTCAAGAAGGAACTGTCATTCCGAACTCAAATTTAAACAATTTTTTATAAAAAAACTATTTTTTTGTTGATTTTTTATTTTAAATGTTTAGAGGCTTTTACGTTGGTGACATGAAGCTGAGAAAACCCCTAGTAAAATTTCCCGGAGAATAATTTTCTAGAATATATCAATCCTCTAACGACCTTCCAAATTTGCTTTTATGCGTGATTTCTTGAAGTAAGGGTCAAAATTACCCTTTTAGGCGGGAGCTAATGGGTAAAAATGTTCTACGAATATATTTCCCATGAAATTTTTTATATACATATGTCTTAACCTCTAATTTCGCTTAGACATTTATTTTAACTATTTTTTCGACTTTTTTGAAAACTACTTAGGCCGAGACATGAAAACTTTAGTAGGCCATGAAATAAAAATACGAGCTAACTTTTGCAAATCCACCGAGTGTTTTATTACTGGATGGGTATACTTTCAGACAATGTTAACAAAGTCCGGGCTAGTTTCGGCTGTCCCAAACTGTAATTTGAGTTTAACTTAGTTTAGACAGGTGGCCACTCTCTTCAAGCACCTCAAAAATATTTTAATTATTGCATGGTATTTTAAGCACAACACCTCTTAAACTAAATTCGACTTTTCAAGCAGGTGGCACCCCTCCTAAATGGAATTAAAAAATAAAGTTTATTCAAAACCATTTCGATTGATACCCATATTGAGGTAATTTATTTAACTTATTAAATAATTTGATTTTGATTTTCTTACATATGGCACAAAACTAAAACCATATTACACATCTACAGGGCAAGCCCTTTCGTTTGACACCTACCTCCTTTTTGAAAATCGAGCGAACTTTACAGATTTTATGACTTGGTTTTAAATATTTAACGCAAACATCTGCGGAAGCGATTATTTGAATTTGATTTTCTAACCTGTGGCAACCCTTTTTATAGAACTAAAACTATGTTGCAGACCCAAAGGACAAGCCTTTAATTTGACACCTCATTTTTTAAAATTGAAGGAACGATACAGATTTTATGTTATGACTTGGTGTTAAATATTTAACGCAAAAATCTCCGAACTCGATTAAGAAGTTTCAATTAAACAAGTTTTGGAAAATTCGAAAAAATTCGATTTAAATCGAATTTGCACCACCAAATTTCGAATCGAATAATCGAATGGTTGGGAAATGTTCGAAATTCAGAAAAAATCGAATTTCAACCCCCCACTACCCATCCCTAATATGTACATATTTATGTACAATATTGTACGCGTCTTCCCATGTATCATAGTTAAATACTGTGTACATACCTGCAATTAAAATGGGGAAAAATGTTACAATTTCGGCATATGACTGAAAAAAACTTTATAATACACACAAATTGTGGTTTCCAAGACAAGTACGAAGAGATTAGCACAGCTGCATCCTTCAACTTGTCAACTCGCGGGAAATTCCCCGATTTGCAGGGCATTTTTTTCGGGGGACTGGGTATATTATTTTTATATCTTAAAGTAACCAAATTAGACGGATATGTTAATTTTTAACCATTTGACCCTTTTAGAGCGACATTTTTCAATGTGAATCGCAATGTCTCCACAACAAGAGTTTTCCCTGATATAAGCTATATACCAGATGAAAGCTAAGGTTTTGGGCTAGACTTGTGGAAACTTAGAATAAAATCGACTGACCAGTTCTTGAGAAAATTGTTTGAAGACCCTTCTACTGATATCCGCATCAATGACATGGACTGAGTAGTGCGGCCTCAGTGGTAGTTTAAAAATAGCCTGTTTTCGAATTTCAGGCAGCAGCCACGCCCACAAAGGCATACGAATCAAAACATCCTGGAACAAACCCATCTTAGTTTTTTGTGTACTTTAATTCCTGAAAGTTTGAAAAAAAATTAAATGAAGGTACGTACAGACGCCACATACATACCAAAGCATCTCGTAGTGGAGACACGAACCAAAACACATTTACCTCTATATCTTTCCAACTAGTAGCTGGAACTTATTATATAAGGTATCGCTTTAAAGGCCTATAGAATAACACTAAATATGTTGGGTGTACCCACATGCCCCCTTAAACCGGCAAAAGCAAAAAAACGTTTTTTGTTTCGCGACACTTTAGCCTAATTTTTAAGAATCCGGTTAAACATTTATGAAGCTTGAATACATTTTCTGGACACACTCTGCAAGACCTTTCCAACGATATCTCAAACATGTCGATTGGACGTCTGGATAAAGACCTCCAAATCTCGTGTATACAGGGTGTCCCAGAACTAACGTGCCAAACTTTAGGGGAAGGTAGGTGGGGGGGGTGAGCTCCCTGATAAACAAAAAAAATTCAGGTAAAAGTGTCACGGTTTTTGAAATATTTACATTTTTTCGAATTAAAACAAAACCCTGCCTTTTCATGTGTTTTCTTTAACTGCAACTACAAACCGGGCAATACTTAGTAAATTTTTTATGTAAAATACTTCCAGATAGTTGGCTCTCCATACTCAAATGCAATGTAGTTAAAATATATTAAGGAACCATCATAAAATTAGGACTGTTTCTGGATTTTTAACTTTTTGATATTTTCTTCCCCAACTTTGACTATCTCGGGTGAAAAAAA